>NC_067478.1:126813416-127025916 GCF_947179515.1 Apodemus sylvaticus | reverse complement strand
TGTCTAAACAGATCCATTGCTCCTTTGTTTACCTTAAGTAAAAAGCGAGCCTCCCAGTTATAGCAACTGAACCTGGAATAAGAAGATGCAATACAACTAGATACAAACCATCATGTCAAGGCTGGCGGAGGCAGCCTAATAGGCAGAAAATGGTTCTAAGAGCAGGCCAAAGAGTCTGAGATACCCCCAATCTCATTGTTCAGAGTCCCACAAAATCCCCAAGCTAAACAACCACAGCATGTATGCAGAGGACCTGGCACAGGCCCATGCAGGCTGTGATTACTGCCTCAGTCTCTGTGAGCCCCTATGGACCCTGTTTAAGTTGATTTTGGTGGACTGTGTTCTCCTGGTGTCCTGAATCCCTCTAGCTCCTACAATTCTTCCTCTCCTTCTTTTGCAGGATTGGCTGTGGCTCTCTGCATCTGTTTCCATCAGCTGCCTGCAGAAGCCTCTAGTGATGCTTGGGCCAGGTACAGACCCATGAGTATAGAAGGACATCATTTCATTGACTTTGTTTTCACTCATGTCTGGTTCTGCCCTAGGTCTCTGAGCCATCCAGCTTCCAGTTCCTAGTCACCCAGGCAGTGTGGGCACAGGCTCACTCTAGTAGCTTGAGCTTCTAGTCACAGGCTCACTCTAGTAGCTTGAGTTTCTAGTCAGACCAGCCTTTGGTTAGACACTCCTACAGGCGCTGAGCCACTATTGTTGCCCTAGGGCATTTCACAGGCAGGCCAGGTGTGGATCAGAGGTTTTGTGTCTGGGTTTTGTATGCCAGTCCTACTATTAGTAGCCTTGCCTGGCTACAAAAGATGGGCATTTCAGACTCCATAAACTACTTTCCTAGGAGTACTCTCTAGGGTCACCGTCATCGGATCCAGGAAGTTTCCACTGCGCTGTTTCCACACTGCTTCCCAAATGCCCGCCCCCATTCCAGTTGTTACACCTTCCCCAAACTGTTCCCACCCCTAACTGTCCCCAGTCCACCTACACTATTCCAATTACCCTTCCCAGGAGATCCATGCATTCCCCCGACCCCAAGCTCTCCTTTGTAACTTAGGCTTTCTGTGTCTGTGGACTGTAATGTGATTACCTTTCCTTAAGAGCTAATATCAAGTTATAAGTGAGTACACACCATGCTTGCCTTTATGGGTCTGTGTTGTCTCTCTCAGGATATTTTTTTTTTAGTTTGGCCCATTTGTGAGAAAATTTTATGATATATGTTTTAACTGCTGAATAATAATACTACACTGAGTAAATGTGCTACATTTTCTCTTCTGATTCTTCAGTTGAGGGACATCTAGGTTGTAGCTAGTTTCTGGCTATCATGAATAAAGCTTCTATGAACATAGTTGAACAAGTGTCCAGATTGTAGGATGGAGCATCCTTTGGGCTCAGGAAGGGTATGACTGGGTCTTGCGGTAGATCAATTTCCACTTTTTCTGAGAAACTGCCATATTGATTTCTGAAGGGGCAGTGCAAGTTTGCATTGTCGTCAGCAATGGAGGCGTGTTCTCCTTGTTCCTCATCCTCACCAGCATAAGCTTCCATTTGTTTTAGATCTCAGCCATTCTGACAAGTGAAAGATGGAATCTCAAAGTAGTTTTGATTTGCATTCCCCTGCTGGCTAAAGATGTTCAACATTTAAGTATTTCTTAGCCATTTGAGATTCCTCTATTGAGACTTCTCTGTTTACATCTGTATCCCATTTTTAAATTGTACTATTTGTTTCATTAATGTATACTTTCCCTAATTTCTTTCTCAGCCTGCTTATCCTTTGAGTATAGGAAGGCCACTGATTTGCTTGAGTTGATTTTATAACCTGCCACTTTGCTGAAGTTGTTTATCAGCTGTAGGAGTTCTCTAGTGGAGTTCTTTGGGTCACTTAGGTAGACGATCATGTCGTCTGCAAATAATGATAGTTTGACTTCTTCCTTTCCAATTTGTATCCCTTTGACCTCCTTATGTTGTCGAATTGCCCGAGCTAGTACCTCAAGTACAATATTGAAAAGATAAGGAGAAAGGGGGCAGCCTTGTCTGGTTCCTGATTTCAGTGGGATTGCTTCAAGTTTCTCTCCATTTAGTTTGATGCTGGCTACCGGTTTGCTGTATATTGCTTTTACTATGTTTAGGTATGGGCCTTGAATTCCTGTTCTCTCCAAGACTTTAAGCATGAAAGGATGCTGAATTTTGTCAAATGCTTTTTCAGCATCCAATGAAATGACCATGTGGTTTTGTTCTTTGAGTTTGTTTATGTAGTGGATTGTATTGATGGATTTCCGTATATTGAACCAACCCTGCATTCCCGGGATAAAACCTACTTGATCATGGTGGATGATCGTTTTGATGTGTTCTTGGATTCGGTTGGCAAGAATTTTATTGAGTATTTTTGCATCTATGTTCATAAGGGAAATTGGTCTGAAGTTCTCTTTCTTTGTTGGATCTTTTTGTGGCTTTGGTATCAGCGTAATTGTGGCTTCAGAATGAGTTCTTTATATGTTTTGGTTATCAGCCTTCGGTCAGATGTGAAGTTGGTGAAAATCTTTTCTCATTCTGTAGGCTGCTGCTTTGTCCTTTTGACAGTATACTTTGCCTTCCAGAAGCTTTTTAGTTTCATGAGGTCCCATTTATTAATCGTTGATTGTAATACCTGAGCTATTGATATTCTGTTCAAGAAGTCGTTTCCTGTGCCAATGCATTCAAGGCTATTCCCCACTTTCTTTTCTATTAGACTCAGTATTTCTGGTTTTTTGTTAGGGTCTTGGATCCACTGGGACTTGAGTTTTGTGTAGGGTGATAAATATGGATCTATTTGTATTCTTATATGCACCAACATCAAGTTAGAACAGCACCATTTGTTGAAAATATTTTCTTTTTTCCATTCTATATTTCTGGCTTTATTAGAAAAAATGGGTGTCCACAGGTGTGTGGATTAATGTCAGGGTATCTGGGTATTTGATTCTATTCTATTGATCAACCTACCTGTTTAATTATGTCAATACAGTATTGCAATTTTAGTTTCTGGTTCTACAAGCTAATAATTATGAGAGTAGAGTCCATCTTAAAGACCTTCATTCTGACTAACACCTGGCTACTGAGGAGGCTCAGTCTTCAGCACTACAAAAAGAAAGAAAAAGAAACAATTACCTTTGATGGTATTACAATAGGAGATTGCAGAGAGATCACAACTATGGCTCAACAACAGATGAGAGAATCTTGCCTCTGTCCTGTGTTGTATGACATATATATCTTCCTACTTAATGAGTCAAAGCTATCTCAATTGATACATTCCAAATAACTTATAAATGAGGCCTGCTATAATCTGAAAAACTGTATTAGATGACTAAGGTCATCTTTATATAAGATGACAATAAAATATCAATATTTGTGTTGACATTTTAAATGACATTGGGTTAATAAATTGTAAAGTGAGAAAAGTTTCAAATTTGTGCATTGTTTAGGTCTTTATAATATCTCAAAAAATGAGGTCTTAATTCAATGGAAATACTCAAATATTATAAACAGATGCTGTAGCCACTCGGTTTACATTTATCACTTCACATTCATTTTATACATAAACTTTTAATCAATGACAATATAATTAATTGTCTGAACATGGTCATTTTCCAGAGAGTAAGAAGAGGCAAAAATGTGTAGCTTTGAACATAGATATTCTGTTAGAGAATCCCACAGGCCAAGATATACTGTCATATGGGGAGGGTTAGATGTGGAATTTCCATCTTGAGATGTAGGTCTGTTTATTATTCATGTATCAGAAACAAAAATATCAGGGAACAACTCTTGATTTCTATCCACTCAATGGAAGATCCTACACTGACTCACTGAAAGTGAAGAAATACTTGACACCAAAAAAAAAAAAAAAAAAGAAAAGAAAAAAAAGAAGGAAAAATAATTCACTGAGCTTAAATTGAGCTGATAATAGCTGTATACTTCTGAAACCTCACCACCCAAGATGTTAAGGTCAAGATCCCTAGCTAGAGTCTAGCCTGGGCTACAAAGTAAGACTGGCCTAAAGAAAAATAACAGCAAGAAGTGAAGTCGTATGTTCAGTTCAATTAGTAAAAGTTTAATCTAATTACTTAAATTCCTTGAAATCAATATTTAAGAAAATGTACTACCATTCTAATACCAAATAAAAATATCTTTAGTGAATTGAGAATACAAAATATTTGTCTTTTAGTTAGCTAGTATTTTATTTTTGTGAAAAAAACACCATAATGAAGGCCATTCATAAAAGAAAGCATTACACTGGGAATTTGCTTACAGTTTCAGGTTAACCAGTGATCATCATGATGAGGAGGGAGAGAAGAAGGAAGGAAGGAAGGAAGGAAGGAAGGAAGGAAGGAAGGAAGGAAGGAAGGCAGGAAGCAATAGGCAGGAGGCAAATAAGCAGCAGACAGGCAGCAGGAGGCAGGAGGCAGACAGGCAGCAAGCAGGCAGGCAGCAGGCAGGCAGCAGCAGGCAGCAGACAGGTAGGAAGCAGCAGGCAGGAGGCAGACAGGCAGCAGACAGGCAGCAGCAGGCAGGAGGCAGACAGGCAGCAGCAGGCAGGCAGCAGGCAGGCAGCAGCAGGCAGCAGACAGGTAGGAAGCAGCAGGCAGGAGGCAGACAGGCAGCAGACAGGCAGCAGCAGGCAGGAGGCAGACAGGCAGCAGCAGACAGGCAGCAGCAGGCAGCAGACAGGCAGCAGCAGGCAGGAGGCAGACAGGCAGGAGGCAGACAGGCAGCAGACAGGCAGGAAGCAGCAGGTAGGAATAGGGCAGGCGTGATGCTGGAGCAGTAGCTGAGAGCTCACATAAGCTGCAGGTAGAAAAGGGACTGGGACTGGTATGGGCTTTTGCAACCTCAAAAGCACCGTGAGTGGCATGTCTCCTCCATCACTGTCATGCCTCCTAATCCTTCCTAAACAGTCCACCAACTGGGAGCCAGACATGCAAATATTTGCTCTACTGGGCAAAGCATTCTCACTCACACCCCACAGTATTTGGATTGTGCTGGTCACCTTTCCTGTTGCTGTTATAAAAATGCCAGCAGAAGCAAGTCAGGGAAGAAGGCTTATGTTAGTACATGTTTTCCCAGGCATAAGTCCAGTGGCAGAGTGGCTCTGGGCACTGAGCTAGGAGTAAGGCTGACATATTCACACAGCAGGAGAAACAGCAGATGTGGACCCAAGTAATGCATGGGTGCAGCATCAGAGAGGCTTGTCCCTGCTGACCTACTTTTACCACCCAGATCCATTCACCTAAAGACTCATGTGGTCAGATTTCACATTTCAATCATAACACTACACATAACACTACACACACACACACACACACACAGAGAGAGAGAGAGAGAGAGAGAGAGAGAGAGAGAGAGAGAGAGAGAGAGAGAGATACACAGAGCTCCAAAAACAGAAGAAAAAGTTACCACATGAGAAACTATAAATAACACAAATACCAGGCATCAAGGCATCTCCACCAATGAGGAGTCTGAAGCAGAAAGGGTTCGAACTCAAGGCTAGCCGAGGACCACAGTGAGACCATAGCTCAGAAAAGACACAGTTTCTGGAAATAGCTACTTAAAAACCATAAAAGTCAGAAGGAAGTGAAAAATTTGAAATATAACCAAACAGTTGAATGGCTCACAAAATAGACACGGATCAGGAGGAAACGATGAAGAAATCGTATACAGATTTTCAGGTGTTCTGGCACACACCTGTCATCTCAGCATGTGGGCAGGTGGAACCAAACAGATCGGGACGTCATAGTCACCTTCAGATACATAGTGACTTTAAGTCTGAATAACTTGAGTCTTTGTCCCAGAGCAACAGAGTAAAATAGAATATAAGTTGAAAATATAAAATGAAGAATCAGCTATGTCACCTGAAACAAGCAAAACTGAAATATAAAATAATTTGTACAGAAACAGAAAAACTCAGGTAATAAGCTTAAGAAATCTAAACAAGCACATTAATATCGGGGAATTTCTCAAGACAGATTATCCTCAGACAACTGAGTTTCAGAATGTGTGAGGCAAATAATAAAAGAGTTACAAAAGAAACCAGGAAACCTATAATCATAGCTGGGGATTTGCCAGCAGACAGAGGATTAATGGGAACACAGACATGAACATCAAAGTCATCGTGATCTGACACACATCCATAGACAACAGCAGCCAACAGCGGCACCATCATGCAGGTCACCTGGGATGTTCATCATTATGGGCCATTTAATAATCCCTAGCAAGCCTTAACAGTGGCCAGAAAGTGGAGGCTTTGCACGCTGTTCTCTAACTAACACATAATTACAGATAAAAACCAGAAACAGTATTCAGTGGTAATGCACTTGTTTGGGGTGTTTGCATCCTGGCTTCCTTCCCCAGCACAACAAAACACAGATAAACAGATGATTTAAAAATGAAAGACAATTGCTAGGCATACTGGCACACACTGTAATCCCCAGCACTTGAGAAGCTAAGGCGGGAAGATCAAGTGTTCAAGAGAAACTGGGCTATGTAGCAAGTTTGATGCTAACCTAGGCTATCAGACCCTGTTTCTAAAACACACACACACACACACACACACACACACACACACACAAAGAGAGAGAGAGAGAGAGAGAGAGAGAGAGAGAGAGAGAGAGAGAGAGAGAGAGAGAGAGAGAGAGAGAGATTTGATTTAGCAATATTGGAAAGGACAGGGCCCATGACTGAAGTTGAGGCAGTAGCTGGGCTGCTCAGTACTTCTATCTTTTATAGACTGAAGGATTTATCGATTTTCCTTGATATTAACACGATGTTTGTGGGGGGCTGTTTATTTGAAGGAGAGCTGTTCCACGGCTCCTTAGTGGTCGTGCTTCTTATTACAAATATTATTTAACATTATATCTCATTACTATATATATATATATGTATATATATACATATATATATTCTAGACTTCATATATTATTATATAGTTACCCTCCTCACATTTATAAGCATTTTAAAAGAAAGCAGTTTTCATCACAATGGGTGTGCTAAACCTCATGGCCTTTGGTGTCATCCTTTTGTGTGTTGTAGAATAGCCAGCTGTGACAGTCAGGGCTCCTTTTTGAGGTCATATTGCTTTTTTAATATTTTCCTTACCCCCTCCCAACTTCCTGGATTTCTCAACTCATCTTTGAGGAGTGACAATGTGTACTTTCTACACACAGAATCCTAACCTCTTAAAATAATTTTCTAATAGAAAATTTCCTGCCTTTGACAGGCAATCTTTTCCTTTTGCTCTGTGAGAGCAGTCTGCCTGTTAAGACATTTATCCTCTTTGCAAGCAGAGCCCAACTTGACCAGAGTGCTTGTGCCGAATTGAGAAGGAGCAGGTGGGTGTGTTCCGGGCTTTGAAGGAGAGCTGTGCTAGCAGGCTTTATGCTCTCTTAACCCAAGACACATGGAAAGCCAGCTCTGGACAGAATTTAAAAATAAATGAGCAGTCATCTCTTTTCTTACCTTAAAATCACATTAGGGTGATTTGAGAACATATTAACTTATATTATCTTCTTCCTAGTTCTAAGAACAAAGAACTGTGAGGCTGATTGCTTTTTTGGAAGCGGGAGGAACTCTACTCTGTTTAAAGGGTACTATGTGAGCCATGTCTTGTCATATGCACTAGGGTAGGGTGGGGACATTGGGCAGATGTAGGGGGTAGGATGGGGTGGGGTACCTGGAAGTCAGAGAAGTCTTCTGTCCAAAGTCTCCTGTTTACAGGGGTGATGAACCTAGCAATGATTAATGAGAATCATCTGTGAGGACTATAGCATTCATGAGCACCAAAAAGCAATGACGGCTGCAGGGACTTCCCGAAGTAGATCGTCACTCAAGTGAAGGCGGCATACCCCACGAGCACGCCTGCGCAATCTGACATATGCGATCTGAGTCCATAAAGTGTTAGCCGAATTTGTGGAACTTTCACCAACCACAGACTCTTCTCACAGCATTGTAATCTGACTCCAAGCCTTTAGAGATGTAATTGTACAAAACCAAGAAAGTGCTGATGGTACGATTACCTAACTCCTGGGAAACTGTTCTGAAGAAATGATTTCTTTATTTTAAGATCTGAAAAAGGGCCGATGAGATGAATCAGCAGGTCAAGGTGGTGGTGGGAAAGCTCAATGACCTGAGCTCAATCCCCAGAGCCCACATGATGAAAAGAGAGACTAGATATGTAGCAGTTGTCCTCTGCCTCCATGCATGTCCATGTGTGCACATGCATATGAACACACATACACACACCATGCATCGATAAATGGATGTAATGAAATGTTAAGAGATAAGAATAGCATCTCATTCAGAAGCTTTTCCTATCAATGTCCCTAACAATAAAACATTATAATATACACAGCTTAGAGAATAAGTGGGACAAGCCATGGTGTCATAAGCAAACAGCATTGTGGGAAATAGCATAATAAATGTATGCTCATGAGTTCCATGTAGTAATGGGCATATCTTGTTCATTGAAAATATCCCTTAATCAAAGAATGGATACAGAAAAGGTAGTTCATTTACACAATGGAATTTACTCAGCTATTAAAAATGAGGACATCATGAAATTTGCAGGCAGATTGATGGAACTAGAAAGTATCATCCTAATTGAAGTAACCCAGACCCAAAAGGACATGCATGTTATGTACTCACTGATAAGTGGATATTAGCTAAAATATTCAGAATACCCATGATACAACTTACAGACTATAGGAAGTCTTAACTAGAAGGAAAGCCCAAGTTTGTGGAGTTCAACCCTACTTAGAAGGGGGAACAAAATAATTATGGGAGGCAGAGGGATGGAGAAACATAGGTGGGAGAGAGGAAAGGGAGGGGAAAATGTGGGTAGAATCAGGTATTAGGGAAGAGACAGGTGACAAGCCCACAGGACCAGGAGAATGAATGAAAATATGCAACAGGGTGGGGTGCGGGGGGAACCTCTGGAAAATCCTAAAGATATGGGATATGAGAGGCTCCCAGGACCCAATGGGGATGACCTTAGCTGAAATGCCCAACACTGTGGAGACGGAACCTAAGAGCCCAACTCCAGTCGCTAGGCATGGCCCCCAGCTGAGGCATGGGGCTACCTCCTATTTTCAAAACTTTGATCTAGAATTGTTCCTGTCTAACGGAAATGGTCAAAAATGGAGCAAAGACAGAAGGAAAAGCCATCCAGTGACTGACTCAACTTGGAATTTATTTTATGCACATACGCCAATCCCTGACATTATTTCTGCCATCTTGTTCTTAAAGATAGGAGCCTAGTATGGCTGTCTTCTGAGAGGCTCTACAATCAGATGACTGAGACAGATGAAGATAATTACAGACAACCATGGACTGAGTCATAGACCCCTATCAAAGCGTTAGGGGAAGGGCTGAAGGAGCTGACAGGGTTGCAATACCATAGGATGAACAACAATATCAATATTCCAGATTCCTCAGAGCTCTCAGTGACTAAGACACCAAGCAGAGCATACATGGGCAGGTCCGTGGCCCCAGCACATATGGAGCAGAAGACTGCTCTGTCTGGCATCTGTGAGAGAGGATTTCCTTAATCCTGTAGAGACTTGATGCTCCATTGAAGGGAGATGCTGGTAAGGATAAGATGGAGGTGGGTGGGTCAGTTACCCTCAAAGAAGTAAAGGGGTGAAGGCATGTAGTGGCAAACTTGGGGAGTGGGAACAAGGAAACGGGGAAACATTTGGAATGTAAATATATAAAATAATTTAATAAAGAAAAGAAAAATTACATTAGAATGATACATTACTTTTATTGCAAAGCATGTAAACATGGGGGTTAAAATGATTAGATTCCATGAGAGCCCAACATGATGAGGCAGATAACTTCAGTATTCACTCTTAAGTATTTGAGATGGCAGCAGAAGAGACAAAAACAGAACATCATAGCAGATGTGACACTGTGACACCGCACCATGAGTCTCTCTTTACCTGTCTTTTCACTTTCAGTCTCCTAAAGACAACCTCAGTAAGTTCAATAACATTTAATGGAGTTCTAGAAAACAGCAACTCCTAAGTAGTAAGTGGTAGGTTGAGCTGATTTTTGGTGGCAGTATGACTACGTCAGTTTGGTGTGTCGTTGTTTGTCATGTCTGTTCTGGAGATGCAATCCAGCCACATACCACTTCATAGCTTCAGCTCTCAGATCACCTGCTGAAGCATCAAAGTGACCCTCACACTGTGCCCTCGTGCTACATCTCACTGGACGCCTCACTCCGTCTGACAGCATGGACGCTGAAGAATTCACAACAAGGGTGAATGCAGTTTACTTTTGGAAAGTCCACATTCTCATAACTTATTGTAATAGGTTGCTGTCAATGTTTTATTTTAAACTGATTATGTTTTACTACACTAAATTTATAACTAAGTTTATCACATACATAGTGAACTGAAACTATAATTTCAATAGCCTGCTTTGGAAGAGAAAGGGGGCAGAGAAAAGGAGAATATATATAACACACACATGCACAGATAGAGATACATGCACAGATATGCTCATGCACAAGTATGTGAACACACACACACTCACACACACACACACACACACACACACACACACAGAGAGAGAGAGAGAGAGAGAGAGAGAGAGAGAGAGAGAGAGAGAGAGAGAATGTTCAACTGGTTTCATTTCTAAGGCTTGCCTGTGAGCCCTAAGATAAATCAACATTATAAGGAAAAAGGCCATCATCACACCCCAAAGCTCTTCTAATGGTGCTTCCGGCACTCAAACTAAATGTCACATACTTTAACATGACTGCTAGAGAAGTGGTTCTCACCCTTTCTAATGCTGTGACCCTCATGTTGCTACAGTTCCTCATGTTGTGGTGACTCCAACCATAAGATTATTCCCAATGCTACTTCATAACTATAATTTTGATACTGGTATGAATCATAATTTAAATGCCTGTGGGTTTGGGTGGTTTAAGTGACCCTAATAGGAGTCAAGTGCTGAAGGTTGAGAACCACTGTTCTAGAAGGAAGTACTTTCTCTCTAGCTTCAAGGAATAAATGATTGTCAGCTAGGATGGATTAGGTTGAGGTAAATCACATAGAAGCACTCACCTTTTTGTGTACAATTCAAGTGAGAACCATAAAAATCAGCAATTATAGTCAATCATTCATGTATAGAGGCTAGGGGTTGAGGCATGGTTTCCGCATCAGTTTAGGGTGGCCTTGAATTCACTACCTAGTCTAGCCTAGAGTTGAACTCATAATCCACTTACCTAACTCTATAGACAGTACTGTACCACTTTATTTGACTAAGATAAATGAAATTTTAATCAAATGTTCCAAAGGTAAAGACCAATGCAAATTTTTCAGGATAAAATATCAAATTTTAAATAAAACCAGTTATCAGTATAGTCAAGATCAGTCATAAAAAAGTCTACAGTCTTCATTGGGCAACCAACTCGAGTGCCCAGTGAGGTTGTAGTATCAATACTTGCTCAATTTTAATGAGTATAATTTCTAAGCTACACTGTTGAATGGGAAAAATTCAAACACAAATACAAACACTACAGTCTTAATTATCTAAAATTTAAGACATAAACAGTATTTCTACGTACAACATTCTATGATTATGTCTGAATATAACACAAAATTAAAAATAGTAGTTATATATCAACATTAATAAAAGGACACATTTTGGAGTGTAGAAAACATTGGAGGTTAAACATAAGTTGTAAGTTAAGTCATATGTTTATTTTAGGCTTTTTGTGTCTTAAATATAAATATGTGTGTTTGACTGAAATAGATAAGTTTTATGAACCAATTTTAAACACCTAAGTCCCTTATACATAAATGGATTTCACATAACTCATACTAGCAGAAAGTATATGTTTATATAAATATATCTAAATCCATAAAGAAGTCTGGCTTTCCAGTTTCTAAAGCAAGTCATAAAGATCATGGTTGATCATTATCTATAGCAACCGTGGCTTTCATGACACATTTGGAAATTGTAGAATATATTTTCTGAGGCTTGAAGTTAAGTGTTAAAACTCTTCACATTTCCCAATAGTTTATTATATTCCACGTGGATAACTGAAGAAAGCAGAAGTACTCTAGTGCAGTAAGCCCCTGACCTCAGCTGCGGTGGGTGGAATTCTTCTCTGGTTGTGCTGACTTTCTTTTTCACTCTCCTTTACACCTGAACTGCAAGAACAACAGCAGCTTTTGACAACTGATTCCACCCAAGTGTGGAAGAGTGGATCTGAGAAGAAAACACTTCTCTGGCATTTCTACTCCATGAGATTAGAGTAATCCTATTGTGTTTAAACCTTGGGAAGGGTTGAGCTGGCCCAGCAACTTCTCAGACTCTCTGCCTCTGCTGTGCAGCTTCTGTAAAAACCTCTGTGAATAAGAGACAGGCTGGAGTGGGCCAGGTGTCACTTTGACAGCCAAAGCAGCTATGATGAGTAAGACTCAGACGGCATTGAAGCAACAGGTCGAGCTAGTCAATGCTGAAAAGCATTCCCAGGTTAATGTCACAATGACCCAGTCTGTTTCTGCAACAGGTAAATGCACCAGCCCTGGAGAGGAAGCAGATGCCAGGAACCAGTGACAGCAGGAGCTGTTCCTGGGTATCTTTGTACTTCTTGTCCTGCTGTGTGTCTCCTGCCGCAGCGCCTTGCCTTCAGAGGTATGATTCTGAACACCATCGTCCTTCCCTCCTACTCTTCTTGCTCTACTAATCGAGGAAGACTTCCAAAGAGCTCTGCATTCTGAGAACCTGACATCAGAAAGCAAATCTTCCTTCTACTGCCTTGTAGTCTGGAAACACATTACCAGAATAGCTCAGAAGATCTCAGATACTGAATTTGAGTTAATATGTTTCCAAACCAGTAGACCTCCAGGGGCTACTGAGAATAGATGATATAAATACTACTATATGAGTTTAATTATGTAATACATGTATACCATTAGATGTATAACACAGTGCTTACTGTGTACACACAAAAACAACCCTCTCTTTTGGCATATTTGCATATATTTAAGGACAGTATGCTCTAATACATAAACATGAAGGTATATTTAAAAGTATATGTCTCAAGATATTTAAACATAGATCATAGAAATGTACGTGAAGAGACAAAGGTCATAAGAAAAAAAGAGAAAACTCCAAAAAACTTAAGCGAATGGAATTTTCAGAAATTAAGTTGTATAAAAGTAATCTAGACTTGCCATGCTTCTGGGAAGAACTATGTCTATTGAGCAAATTGGGCAGGATATGACAGAACTAAAAATAAGAAATCATATTAATATGAACAAATAATTACCCCAGAGCTCCAAGGGACTAAACTACCAACCAAAGAGTACACATGAAGGGACCCATGGCTCCAGTTGCATATGTAGCAGAGGATGGCCTTGTTGGGCATCAAAGGGAGGAGAGGACCTTGACCCTGAGAAGGCTCGATGCCCCAGTATAAGGGAATACCAGGACAGGGAAGCAGGAGTGGGTGACTTGGTGAGCACAGGGAGAGGGGATGAGATCGGGTGTTTTGGGAGGGGAAGTCAGGAAAGGGGACAACATTTTAAATATAAATAAAGAAAATATCTAGTAAACATGATGTTCTTATGGGAAAAAAAGAAGTCATGTTAAAGCAAATGTTTAAACTTCCATGAACACCGAGAATGCCCCTTTGGCCTCCATACTTGCATTTCCTCTTCATATCACAACCTTGAGAAGTCAAAGCCATTTGCAAAAAGAAACCAAGTCTAGCAGCATCTGCACACATTTGTAATAGCCTTGACATCTTTGTGGCCTTGTCACTACGTGAAAGAGAGTCAAGTTGCTTCTCTCATCAGCACAGGAAAAACCTTATACTTGTCAAATATTGATGGCCTCCAACTCTCACAGGAAACTGAGGTTGTCCCTTGTCAGCCTGAAGGCTGCTTTCCATCTGGAGAGATCTGCTCCTCCTCATCACTGTCTCTTCAGCAACATGCATCTCGGAGTCCTCAGCTCTTGCCTTCTTCCAAATTCTCTAGCACACTGTCTCACATGTCCAAACACTGGGTTGAACATGCTTATAGTTCTTCAGCTCCAGTTCTGCAAGGAGGAATGCCCAAGGTTTCCTTCTGACACTCGGGATTTATTCTTACTCCTCTAAGAGTTTCTGGGCTACTGCTAACTCTCTTCACACATCCAAGCAACTACATTTAACTTTGTCAGTTAATGGTATGGCCTTCTACATGGTGGATACTTGATTTGTACACATCCTAAATTTTCAGCTGTGGTGAATAGTTCCAGACATGACTGCTTCAAATTCTTTTCAGTACAAGAGGATATGTCTCACAAAGTTGGTAAGTGGATTAAAAAGTGTAAATACATCTTTGCACATTCTCAAATCCTGTGATAATGGTGCAAGCTTATTTTCTGAAGTCTTAGTCTCTGTTTCTCGCATCTCACTCATTTCTACCGACTCCAAGAGCAAAGTGTAACTCGATAATGCATCCCGGAGTGTCTCCTAGGCAACCCCATAACAATATCTTCCAGAATACAGGATACCTGTGGTTTCTCATCCTCGCATGAAATGTTCTACAAAAACAGAGAAGTATTGCTGTGTATTGTCATGCTTTGTCTTCATCCATGGTAATTCTGCCATATTAAAAACAAGATGTTCCCTGAGTTGCAGAGGTCGGGAAGGGGGGTGATACAGATGTCCTACTTAGCGTCAGTCACGTGCTGGCATTCTGGCCAGTTGTGCGCGTCACAGAATCACTAAGGTCAGTTGATGATGAATGGGGAGGAGCAGGCCCCAGTAGGTGGCACATGTGCTTGTGGACAACATTAACTCTATTCAGTGGGTTATAAAAATAATTAAACAGAAGTGAAAATGAAGTTATAGGAGAGGAATATTTGGGTAGGTCAGAACACAAAGAGGAGAAGTAAGGGATAGATATAGTCAAAATATATGTGTATGAAACTTTTGAATAAAATTTAATATAGACAATTAATTAAATTAATTTAAAATATAAAATTATAGTACTAGAAATTTGCAAGTTAAAATGTTTGACTTAGTAGAATGTTGTAAATTAAAGCATTCCAATTAGAATGGAAAGAAAAATCAGAGTAATTTCAATATCAATTTAAGGTTTTTCAAAGGCTCTATAATTGTGTCAATTTAGAAATGACAACTGCTGTCTGTAGGCAACTGCGTCTTTGAAGTATATCTCCTCATTCATTCCTGTCAGCAAAGTGAGTTAGCAACTGCTCCCATCTCTGTGAAAACCCAGTTAAATGATTTACAAAGTGAACCCAAAAAAGAATCTGTCCATGTCTTACAGCTCAATATCTAGATATAATTTCTTATTACTCTTGGGATTTAAGGAGGACCTTCCATATGATGTTTATTTTAATATCAAGAATAATATTCACCCTCACATCCAGAGGTGGGGTGACATGAAGTCCCACCCCGCAGCTGAGGAACTATGGACAACTGACACCTGCCTGAAGGAAGGAGACTTCGTTTTTTCTTAAGGGTGTGGCCCCTGGTAAGTTGACCACACTCCAGAGAATGGCTATATTCTCAAGAGTATAGGAATGGCTGAAATTGGCCTTGATTAAAAACAAACGAAGTTGGGTGGGTAGGGAAGAGCAAAGTGTCAGGGAGGAGTTGGAAGAGGAGAAACTATGACCAAGACACACTGTAGGAAAGTCTTAAAAAAAAAACTAGTAAAAATGACTAATGGCAAAAATGGATTAATAGTCACCCCTACAGGTATGTGCATTTGAAGAAAGCTAAGGCTATCAAGTGTTTATGTTAAAAACAAGATGTGACAGTCTCACACAAGTTCTGGAGTTGGGACAGACTTCCAGGTTGATAGGAAGCCTTAGTTACTTTGGTTGCACAAAATCCCTACCCTCTCTGTATCTCAAATTTCTATCTATGTTGTTTAGGATCCTGATGTGATTGCGCAGTGCTCACCATAATATTTAGCCAGTTTGCAAACAATACCTACTATAGCCCCTTTCATCAGGATGACTGCCCCAGGCATATATGGTTACACTGTTGATATTTGATACACAATGCACTGTGCTGAGCAAGTTATTATTGATAATGTGTGGTGGTTTGAATATGCTTGTCCCAGGGAATGGCACAATTAGGAGGTGTGGCCTTGTTGGAGGAAGTGCTGCATGGTGAGTGTGGGCTTAAGACCTGCAGCCCAGCTGCCTGGAACTCAGACTTCTCCTACTGCCTTCAGGTGAAGATCTAGAGTTCTCAACACCTCCTGCACCATGTTATGCTCCTTCTTTAATGATAAAGGACTAAACCTCTGAACCTGCAAGCCAGCTCCAATTAAATGTTGCCTTTATAGGAGTGCCTGTTCACAGCAGTAAAACCCTAAGACAACATGGTTCAGTTATTTTTTCAAATATTCAGACCTCCTGGGTAAATGTTACCATTCCCATTCTAGAAATGACAATCCTAGAGTCTGAGTGTTGATGGTGAATGCAGAGCCCACCATCCATGGCCTGCCTAAAGTTATCCAGATTCAACTCTTGTTTTTTTCATCTCTTCATGCTGATTCTCTGGTTGGGAAAATGGACTGACTTTTACACAGGCCTTCTTTGGTAACATCTCAGAGATAGTATGTACTTGTCCCCAGAGAACAGAGTGCCAGTTGCCTCCAGCATGGGACTGAAGCAAATCTGTACTCTGCCAGTGAACAGACTGTCTCAGGACGAGGTGTGAGTGGAGGCATCCCAGGGGGCAGCGCTCTGTTCATCCAGGTGCTCGCCATCTTGTTACCCAGCTTGCTTGGGTGGCTGACCTGAGAAGGTTATCTTACTTCACTCAGTTGAAAGGAAGAGCAGTCTCAAAATCAAACACACACACACGCACACATGCACACATGCACACATGGACACATGCATACACACACATGCACATGCACACACACATGCACATACACACACATAAACATGTGCACATACACATACATACATGTGCACACAGGCACACATGTACACACACATGCACACATGCATACACACATGCACATGCACACACACATGCACATATATGCACACACATATGCACACACATACACATGTGCACACACACACATGCACACACACATGCACACATGCGTACACACACACATGCACATGCCCACACACACACATACACATGCACACACACACACACACACACACACACATACACACACACATCTAGGAAATAACATTAAACTATGAGGAACAGAAGCAAATTAATTTAACCTTTCTAGTACTAAAAATCTTAACAACTTGTCTTGTGAATAGTTGTCAAGACTATAAAAAAATACAACCCATGGAACTCTTGGAGTAAAACTGAGGATATCCCACAGTACTTACTGAAGCAGAAGGTAAGTACTGGTGTCCTTGGGTCTCAATTAGATTCCAATGTTACAATGGGTAAAATCGTGGCTCCTCTGCAGAGGTGTTTAAGAAAGGGTTCTCCATTTTCTTTTCATTCAATTAAATGTGAGAGAGTTTCTATCCCATGTATTTGCCAAGAATCTCCATTTGAATCTATACCTTTCAGAGTAGTTCCAGAGTATGAGGGACCTGGACGATACAGGAAAACTGTCTATCCTCTGGTCTGTTTCAGCTGCCACGCACATCCTCATACTGCCTAACCCACTACCTGGAAGGCCCCAGGGTCTTAGCACAGAATGAATGTGTAACCAAGATCGGTGCTTTGGGAATCCTTTCTCTTTCTACTTTTTCAAGCTAACCCCAGTGGTTGATTGAAAGCAATCAGCATAATATTTTAGCTCCTGTCTTTATGTCACACTGACCCATTTGTAACCCAAGCCAAAGCTTCTGCTTCCTGCTCAGCTGGACTATCAATGTGGCTACAGATGCTACTCAGGGTAGGGCATACCTGCAGCTGTTGTGGTGACCTGTGGCTCTAGGCCACTGTCTCAGGAACTCTGGCTCTGGAGTCTATACAGCCTCATTACCGGATATACGGTTTCATTCCTACAAGAAACTGACTTATTAGGTCTAGATCTTTCGTAGGACTCAACTTCACAGATTCTTTTGGTTATTAATAATTCTGGATGCATGAGATGATCAGTTTAGTAAGTGAATGTGATATTTTGTAGGAGGTCCAAATAACCCAGATTTCATTAAATTGCATTATAATAGACAGTGGGAGAGGTAACATAGCCCCAAAATGAAAGTGAATGAAAATATAAACTTTGTCTGATGCGTTTCTTTTTCCTAAAGAAAAAGAAAGCCCACACACTGTATTTTAGGCCTTATAATGATGTCTAATGATCTTATGTGTTAAAATTTGAACTGGTTCTTCCTCTCAGCCCTATGCTCTCCGAAATCAGACTCAGACTCAAAATGTATTTACAAATGCCTTGATCTTATAGCTAGGCTCTTCTCTGACTAGACCATAACGTAAAATAACCCCTTTGTTCTGATTTCTATCCTTTGTGTGTCTGGTTACCTGTGCTCAGCACCTTCTTGGCTGTGTCTCCCATCGTGCACTATCCCAGAATCATTTATGCTTAGTGATGTCCCACCTCCTATTTCCCGCCTAAACTATAAGCCAACAAATTTTTATTGACAGGTGCCTTGTCTACACAGACACAAGATATTCTCTCTATAACTATACTAAACAAAAGAACTATGGTTTGGACTGTGGATTTGTTGAACTGTCCATCATTTCCAGGATGCACATTGTTCATGCAGTGATGATCCAGCAACCTAAAGGGAACTGTGACCCCCACAGTCCTACAGCACTTGGCTGTTTCCTGGCAGCCCTCACCCAGCCAGCCTGCACTGAGACAGGAGGGGCGGAGCTAATCTGCTTCTGTGTGCCTATTCTGATTTTCTGAGTTGCTCAGGAGGGTAAAAGGAGTCAGATTCTGACTTCTACCAAGCTATTTCTTACTGTACAAGCCAATGCACTATGTGAATACTAGAACCATGTGGATCCTGAGATAACCAAGTATTTTAATTATTATTATCAGTTTCAGAAATATCAAATACTCACAAACCCGATGCAAGCCACATCAGGGCTGGATTCCATTTAACACCTGTCTCTCACAAGCATTTCATTCCAAGATAAAAACTGTTATTTTGCTTAGGGTCTCCACATAGCAAAATAAATTCAGAATCTGCATCAAGTATTCCTTGAAATGCTGAATAGCCCCGTTTCACTGGTATTTCTGGGTGGATGGGCATAGAGATAATGGTGTAGTAACAGGCATTGTGAGAGGGAACCTCTATCCAAATATTTTGTGATTTCTTTAGTATCAGTGTTCCCTGCTTTCAAATGTACAACTGGTTTCAAGCTTCCACTAAAAAATAAAATCTAAAAAGCAATGAAATCTTTCAACTCTCCATAAAGAATTAGCTCTGACTGTACATCTCTTTAAAGACAAAATGCTATAGCATTATCAAGCTTTTGTCTCAAAGCTCACAGGTGCCAGATGTGTAGGCTGGCCGACTCTCAGGAACTGAGGCCAGCCGTCGGCTTCCTGCCTCCCCATACTCTTCTGACACGCGCTTTACACACTGTCTTTGTTAGGGCAGGTATGTTTGCCTGTAGATATACTGCCATTCATCCAGTACTTCCTCAGTCCTCAGAACAGTTACCAGTGCTTTCATGGTTGTGGCTGCCTGACTTGTAAGGAAGAACTACTACTAGCTGTACTTTATGTAGTTCTATCTTTCTTGTGGCCATGAATGGACTCAGTTCTGTGTCTGCTTCTCCTTCCATCACTTCTAACCATCATGCAGAATCCACTGCACAGTGTTGTAGTGAGCCATGTTTCTTCATATCAGCACATTCCTGATGACCTTGGGGAGAGCCCTTACTCTGCACCTACTTAAGAAACATTGACCTATTACCACTCCCCCAGTCATTCAATATATATATATATATATATTGGATGGCCACTACACCATTATCTCTATGACCATGCACCCAGATATATAAATATTAACATATGCATGTACACCACCCACATGACCATGAACAAGTACACACATATGTCCAAATATAACACATGCATGTCCCCCCCCCACACACACATACATATCATATAAATAAAACTAAAATGAAAGAACAAAATGCAGCACTAGATACTGTGTTAGGAATTCAAAAGCTACACATGCTGTGCTGGTATTTCTTATCAGTCAGGTGTCTGTGACTTGCAAGCCAGTAGACTTACCAGACCTGAAGAGTGAAGGAAAATATTTGAGAAAAGCCACACTTTCTGTGTTGGATCTTTTAGTAAGTGCAGGTCTGCTGTATAGCTGGGTGCTGGGACATCAGGGCGCTGCTTAGGGAGGCAAAACACAGAGCACTAGGCTACGTTCATTCCTGGCAGCCATCAGGGTGCCCAGCTCATGGGGCACACTGACACATGGCTCCGGGAAGAAAAAAACATAGCCTAAGATAGGGGCCCAAGTCCATGTTTCTTTGGGTGAGAAATGGTGGAGACAGGGCTAAGACTGTGGTTCTCCAAGTCCTCGGCATCCAAATGTCACTGGGAACCTAGAAGAGTTGAGAAGGGAAGGGCATGGGCCTTGATGGGGTGTGGGTTAGCACAGGGTGAGTGCCAGAAGTGCAGAGGGTCCTTCTGTAGGAGACTTAGGCATGGCTCTATATGAACAAGGCCTCCCCCCAAAGCCCACAGCAGTTCTTGAGGAAGGAGACAGTGCTTGCTTGTCCAAACTGCTTATTCAAGGTGGAAAATGCATATATATGACTTACTCAGGGTGAACCAGAGATTAAATACTTTTTTGCAGGAGGGGATGCCCATCAAGAGAAGCTCATTGGCTAAACCCTTGAAGCCCCTCTAGATAACTTCATTAGCATGGAGAACTCTGGGCTGTGTGACATGTGACCAGTTGTTATGGTCCTCTTAGTGGGATGTCGTGGTTACATGCTCCAGGCCCGAAACCAGATCGTGATCAGATTCAAATGTCTACCATTCTTAATTATGAGACTTGCCAGGGTTCCTTAATCTGCTCAACCTTATCAATTTTTCTGTCTGATGACATGGTTCCAATTGACCCACAGTTGAGCAAGAAAAATATGGCATCTGGTTGAGTTAGTTTGCAAGTCATAGATTAAATAAGGTGCAAAAATGGGGGGCTATGTCAACAAGCTTGGGAAGGTTTCTGTACCTCAGGTATCAGGAGATAGATCTTTTGTTTTTTGGTGTCTTTCATAAAACCTTCTCCATACAATAAAGCGGCCTAGCCATGATACAAAAGGATAGATTGAAATGTGGATTTCTGTATCTGGAAAGATGCTCAGTTGGAAATATATATATTTCATATATATGTTCATGTGTATGTGGAGGCCTGTCTGAAGTGCACATGAAGGTCTGAGGTTGATTGATATTCTTCCATTATTCGTCGACTTCACTCTTTGAGACAGAATCTCTCAGACAAAATCAGAGATGGGTGGTGTGATTGGTCTCTCTAATCAGCTTGATCTAGGGATCTCCTGTCTTTAATTTTCAAGGCTGAAATTAGAGTCAGCTCCCTGCATTCACTAGCATACATATGGGTCCTGCTATTGGGACTCTGGTTCTATAACTTACCCAGTAATTGTTTTAACCTTTGAGCATTCTCCCAGCAGCTAAGCCTTTTTTTTTTAATTTTCTATATTCTTTGTTTACATTCCAAATGCTTTCCCCTTTTCCAGTTTCCACCTCCCCATAAGTCCCATAAACCTCTTCCCTCTGCCCATTCCCCAATCAACCCCTTCCCACTTCTCTGTCCTAGTAATCCCCTATATTGCTGCATCAAATCTTTCCAGGAACAGGGCCCTCTCCTTCCTTCTTCTTGGGAATCATTTGATATGTGAATTGTGTCTTGGGTATTCAGAACTTCTGGGCTAATATTCACTTATCAGTGACTGCATTCCATGTGTGTTCTTTTTTGAATGGGTTACCTCACTTAGGATGATATTTTCCAGTTCCAATAATTTGTCTAAGAATTTTATGAATTCATTGTTTTTGATTGCTGAGTAGTATTCCATTGTGTAAATATACCACATTTTCTGTATCCATTCCTTCATTGAGGGACTTCTGGGTTCTTTCCAACTCCTGACTACTGTAAATAAGTCTGCTATGAGCATAGTGGAGCACGTGTCCTGTGTCCTTATTGCATGCTGGGGAATCCTCTGAGTATATGCCCAGGAGTGGTATAGCAGGGTCCTCCAGAAGTGTCACGCCCAGTTTTCTGAGGAACTGCCAGACTGACTTCCAGAGTGTTTGTACCAGCTTGCAATCCCACCAACAGTGGAGAAGTGTTCCTCTTTCTCCACAACCTCGCCAGCACCTGCTGTCTCCTGAGTTCTTTATCTTAGCCATTCTGACTGGTGTGAGGTGAAATCTCAGGGTTGTTTTGATTTGCATTTCCCTAATGACTAATGATGTTGAACATTTCTTAAGGGTCTCAGCCATTTGAAATTCTTCAGGTGAAAATTCTTTGTTTAGCTCTCTACCCCATTTTTTAATTTGGCTCTCTGGAGTCTAGTTTCTTGAGTTCTTTGTATATGTTGCATATTAGCTCTCTGTTGGATGTAGGATTGGTGAAGATATTTTCCAAATTTGTTGGTTTCCATTTTGTCCTTTTGACAGTGTCCTTTGCTTTACAAAAACTCTCAATCACTATAGATGGAGAAACCAAGATATTCCATGATAAAACCAAATTTCCACAATATATTTCCACAAACCCAGCCCTACAAAGGATAATAGGTGGAAAATACAGCTGCATTTTATTTGTTTGACTGATTACAGAATCTGACTGTGATATGGTTGCTCTGTAATAATAAATGTAGTTTAAACCTTTCCTCTTCTGGTTTGAGCAATGGTAGCTCCTCCTAAATTCAGATGAAAGAGCATCTCAACTTGGCTAAAATGATCAGGAACCAAGATAAATAGTCCTCCAGAAGTCCATTTCTTTCTCATCAGACATTCAACAGAAAATATTTTAGGGATTATTTCATAAGACTAACATCCTACTGATATGTGAACAGAGATTTGAATGTCTCCTTTAGACTCTTTCATTTTTCATGGTCCTTAGACTGAAACCATAACAAGCCGAGGTACCTTCCAAGTCATTTTTTAGAGAAGAAATCTGCCATTTGCCAGCAAATCCTAAGAGCTCTAGGGAAGGTCTTAGTCCATAGCTTAGTGACAAATCTTTTATGGAAGAAGGTACGAATGTGTTCAAACTTATAGCTTTCTGTCACCTTCCTTATGAGCGTCAGGCATTTAGGATGGTTTTTCTCCTCAAATATAATACACTGAGAACAGAATTAGTCAACCCCTCTTTCTTGCTCTTCTCTCATTTCCCCCCTACAGTTCTTGATGGCACTACCGTTTTTATTTCCCTACACAATACATTGCTGTGATCATTGGTTCTTTCTATGGTTACCAACAGCTGATAGGTTACCAAGAAATCATCCTGCCTGGCTCATATTTTTTTCCTCTTCTCTGTTTGTACAGAACACATTCTGGACAGTAATACTTGCCACTTCTCTCAGCTATAAAACGTCTGCAGTTTCACCGTGAAATGGTAAGCTTTAACTGTTGGCATAATCTAGAATCTCCCAAGAAGAGTGTAGCTCCCAAGAAGATTGTCTTGGTTGCTAATGTTAATCAATATGGGATGACCCAGCTGACTGTGGGCGGTACCACCTCCTACTTAGGGATCCTAAACTGCATATGTGTAGAGAGTGTGAAAAACCCTAGCAACTTGCTCATTTGACTTGCTGGATCTTATCTTTCCTGCTACGATGCACAATAAACTGGAATTGTAAGATGAAGTGAACCATTTCTCCTTTAAGTGGATTTGGTCAAGGGATTTTGTCACAAAAGAAATAAAACTAATGAGTACTAGTTTTTATTTAATCTGATGAAATTAACCTTATCACAAAATACCTCTGAACTCTAACATTCTCCACTTCCATACTTCCTTAGGGCATGGAAAATGTTGGATACTGATTAACCTTTAATAATATCTGAACCACTCTCTACTGTTCTTTGCCATTTAACCGAAGTCTTAAGGTAAAGTTTGTTTTCTGTCCAGTGCCCAAATGGATCACATGTCTTTTTCCACAAGATTTTCTTATTTTGTTCTGCATTTTTTTACATTCCCTTTCCCCTATATCTAGAATTATCATAGATTATGCCGTAGTTCTGGAGACCCCCCCCCACACACACACACTGCTAGTTTTTTGACTCAAATAAGTCACTGAATATCCCAAACCTCTGTAACTTCATTTCTAAAATGAGAATAACAACACTGGGTAAGATAGGTTAGTTATCAGAGCATATGCAATAACCTGTCTAGAGTGACTGATACTCATTTGACTGAGTTTAATTTATTTTCTTCTTTTACCCCTTGTAATTGTACCTCCTCAAAGCATTGCCTCTTCTATTATTTTTATGATATTACTTACATGGCATTGGTCTTGTCTAACATTAATCCATAAATATCCAAGTATTTGTGCCTGAGCCTGTTATCACCCACCCCTGCTGTTATCATGAAGTCAGCATGCTGCAGCTAGAACAGAATTTAAGGAGAATAAATGAGAGATAGAGTAGGCCCAGGTATAGCCTGTGACTTGAAACAAAGCCCACATGAAACTTGCTGGTCTAGCCAAAGTTTATTCAACACAAATGCTAAGTGGGAGAATAAATTATTTGTTATTTTAGGTCACTGAGTTTGAAGTGGTTTCTTTTTTCAATTTTAATTTATTTACATTTCAAGTGTTATCCTCCTACCTGGTTTCCCCCTCTCCCAGAAACTCCTTCTCCTATTCCCCCTCCCCTACTTTTATGAGGGTATCCAATTTTAAGAGCAGCTAAGTGGTTTAGTGAATTCTTCCAGGAAAAATAATAATAGATTTTATTTACCAGCTGAAATACCACATGCCAAGAGCAGTGACGAGTAACTTGCAATACACCACATTATTCAAATTTAATTAAAATTAACTCCATGAAGCCTGTATTATTTCCCCCCACAGCTTAAGAGATTAATCTTGAGCCGTTTACTTAGTACATCACAGAGTCACATTGCAAAAACAAATGCAACTGACTCCAAAACTCATCTACTTTCTCCTATGCCACATACTGAGATGAAAATTGAATTTGCTTAGACATAGACAAAGTGGTGTCAAAACTAACTGCACATAACTTTCTAGGCTGAAGCCATGTCTTTGGATTTAATCTTGGTTAAACCTGTATTTTGTAGATAGAAGCAAATATAAAGTCATAGAAATAAATGGAAACATGCATATATGTTCAGAAATATATGAAATACATTATTATTTAAACATACATGCCTATTTAGCAAGCAATTATTTTTCTTATTTATTTCAATTTTATTTATTCTTTATTTCTACTTATTTTTAGTGTGTGTGTGTGTTTGTGTGTGTGTACATGTCTATTTAATAAATAGTTATTTTTCTTCTAGAAGTCTCAGGGAACTTAATGAGTCCATTCGCCTATTCAATTATCTAATAGATGGTTATTGATTCTGAATTTGTTCCATACACTTGTTCAGAAAGTATGAAAATAATGCAAGCTCATGATCATGGCTTCAGGAAATTTATGGTATAATTATGAAAAATATGCCAATATGTTATAGTCAATATTAATTCAAAAATGCTAATTAAGCACTGTGTATACACAATATTTGGGAAGAAAATCAAGTATTTTATGCTACTAACTGCAGACAGGAATGTGAAGATCATGTGTGAGTTCGAACCGCTGTTGTAGAGAGAATGATGAGTTTCCTTTTATAAGTGTTAGATGAAAAATGTTCCATGCAACCCAAGTGGAGATATCCAGGAAGGAAATGGGTATAACACATTCAGAGCTGGGGTGCTCTCCAGTGGATGATCTTTCCATGCGAAAGCCAAAGAAGGCAAACCAACCAAAGCATGGGCTGTAAGGTCACTATAGAAAGTTCAGAGTCTGAGCTTCAGACTTCAATCCTGTGGTCAAGACCAGCTGAGAGGAGTTTTTCAGGAGCTGTGACGAGGCAAGCTTAAGAAATGCCATATATTAAATGAGATCAAGTATTGGATGTGACCTGCAAATAAGAGATGAGGTTTTGAATCTGTTGTCACAGGTTCCAGCAGTGACAACATCCTTGAGAGTGACCCATGTCCACTTCCTTTAGATTATGAGTTTCTCCGAGAACTTAATGAAAACCGTGTATCTTTCCTCAGAGAAAACAATGTGATACCATTTTCAAGTAGCTGTGGGGTGTTAGTGCATCCTTTGGTGGACTCAAGGATTAATGACACCTGGTAATGAGCAATTATTACTTCATGACTCTTCCCTTTCAGACTCTTCCCAAATCACCTATTGAGGCCTTTCTATAATCTGTGAGTTTGTAGCAATGGAGCTGGTTGCAGATGGTAGGAAAGGCAATTGATTCTACTGGGGTATCGGCGTCCACATACACTAGATGGCCTTGCTCTTCGGTCTGGAAATCTACATTAAAGAGCTCAACATTCTCATCTTCTCCTTTCTCATCTCTGTGCCTATGTGAGGTGTTTTACTACTTCTCAGCGAGCTGCCATCCAGGCAGAATGATCACTGAATTTGTGCAGGGTAAGAACATTAAATACCCACCGAGAAAAAAATTACATAGTGGGTTTGGTCTCTTGGACTGGGTCAGTGCCGTTCAAGTTTGTACGCAATAAAAGAAATGAAAGCTTTGGTAATGAAGGCATAGAAATGGCTTCTCTCATTCATGCCGCTATGAATAAATGACGGGAAAGGGTGACGTGGCCCATGACCTTGCTCACTATCTTCCTCTCTCTATTGCTTGATGTCCTCTTTCCAGCTCACTTTTAACTCTAAGTCATGACTTTTGCACCCCACCCACCTCATGCTAGGCTACATTTATTCCCTTCGTTAAAAAAAAAGCATAAGACAAGTTTTACTTTCTGTGATCATTTATCTATGAAAAACCTGAAACAATACAATACAAAGGACACTAGATTAAAATCAGAGTATCTGGGATCAAGTCCCACTCCAAAGAGCTAAGTATCTTGGAGTTGGTCCCTGAATTGCCCTGATCTTCCAATTTTAGAAGCTGAGAACAATACTCCTTCTGTGCAGATCAGATGAGGTGAGTTATGTACAAAGTACTTTTGCTGTTTAAGGTTGCATATCTTTCTCCCCTCTTGCACTATTTAAATGAAGAGTCCTAATCTCAGACAAGTCTTGAGGAATGTACAGCTTATTACAGAACTAAACTTCGGGAATTTGATTCTAAACTCCTTGTTCTTTTTTAAGGGTGGCACAGATGAGCATATTTGGTGGTGTGGTGGCTACAGATAAACTGCTTGAAAAGTGGACTTTGAAACACTGTCCATCAAGAGATGGCTGGGTTAAGATTTGGTGTCTGCTGGACTGGTTAAAGAGGCAAAGAGCCCAGTAACGCTAAGACCCTTCGTTGTGTGAAGCATTGTTTACAGGTTTAAGATCACAGCTGTGATATTTGCTGTAACAGAGGAGCTACAGAGGCAGGGACAAGCAAGCACCAACCTAGTTTCTGATGGTTAAAGGAACTTTAGATTGAAAATAAGGGAGATGAAGACAGCATATTGAACTGTTCTGTTGGGAGGCATCTGTTGGAAGTGTGCTTTGCAGAACCCTGAAAAACACTGATTGCATCTCTTGGCCAGTGGTCCGTGGAAGCTTGCTTTGGGGTGGGGGATGTTGTGCAGTCGAGTTGCCTTTGCAGCAAGGCTGTAGTAGAGCTGGACTAGAGGTTGTCCCCTGGAGGGCAGCCAGGCTGGTCTTGGACTACTAAGGGGAAGAGTTCCACACTGAGTAATTGTGTTACTGTAATCAGCCGTCGCCTGAGCTGGCGGAGAGCCAGGGAGGGAAGGAGTGGCTGTGTGGTGATATTCGGTCTTTCAACTCCTCACCATGGCAACAATATCTATTTAAGGCAACATGGATAGATGAGGGATAGATTCAATGTGCTCTCGGTCATTATTACATTTTACCTTCCTCGGGACTTTTTGCCCAGGTGGACCACATTCTACCTTCTCTCTCATTAGAGCTGCTCCAACCTCAGTGAGGTGCATCATTCTTTGAAAACTATGCAGCTGTTGTGTTAGGTTAAAATTTCTTTAAATTATTATTTTATTATTTATTAAAGTATTTTAAAATGCTTATAAACAAACAGTTCTATGGGACTCATAAAAGATTTAATTTTTATGCATTTTTTTACTTAAATATAAATCTAAATTCTTATCTACCACACACCAGAACTGATGTTTCCTAGAATTCCTGATAAAAATTGTTAGGCTGTATGATGTGCCTGATTCATGAGACATCTTATGTGCACCTCTATTATACCTACAGCCCATAAGCTGTACCTGCCCCTTTAAGAGGGTAGGTATTGATAATCTTTCTATTATACCTACAGCCCATAAGCAAAGGCAGTCAGCTCTTTGTTTTTCATTTACAATATCATTTGAGGGAGTGGACACATAGGATGTAAACAGGGATGCTTAAGCAGGATACAATGGAAAGCACAGTCCTATGCATAAAGAGCTGACCTCTTCAAATACGATCATGCCCACACTAGGAGACTGGATGTGTTCAGCCAGTGAACATGATAGAGGCTCACAGGCCAATGTGAAGAGAATTCCAGTTGCATCTTCTTTGACTTTCTGCATATAGAACTGCTAGAATAAATCTTGTATGGAGCTATTTCGCACACTTTCTCCTCTGTCACAGCTCCTCACAAGACCATAGCTCACAGAATGGTTCACTGTTAGGGCAGCCAAATACACTAAGATGTGCGTGTGTCATTGCCAAGCACAGCATCAACCAGGGCGCCAGTGCACTGCTCTTAAGGCACAGGCTGGATTGCTATTTTCTACTATCAAACCACTTAATAAAAGTAAAAGGAATTATCATTTTATATTAAAACATTAAAGATAATGAAAATATTTTAGATTTCATGTTGACTAAGGGTACTCATTGTAAACATATTTGATAATGATTCTTTTTAAAAGTTCTTTTTGAGTTGGACTACAAAGTAATAAATTTTACTTTGACATTTTCAACTGCGTATGTCATTGTACTTTCTTGTTTTGCCCCTTGACAAAAATTCTTAAATGACATCAGAGGTGAAAGTTAAACAAGTTTCACCAACTATCAGTGGTGCTTTAGAGGAAGGAAGGGTGCTCACACCGCAAACCTTCCATTAGTTATGTTTTGAAGATCTCTAAATTTCTTTAGAAACATCAATCTTATCGTGGATCAATAAACATGATCTCCAGAATATTGTAAGATATGATTGTGTTTTTGCTGGTACAGAATGAATACATCGTTAGAGGAATTTTAATGCCATTAAACACATACATTGGTGATAAAAATAAAACTAGGAGGGACTAACTTGGGTCTACAGAAAGAAGGCCAGAATGAAAGAAAGCGATTTATGTATTTAATCCATTTAATTACAGTGGCTTGGGCAGCACAATGCCCAACAACAAAGACTATTCTTCTCAATCTATGACCCATGACTCCTCTTACATTAAAAAAGGCAAACAGTCCTCAGTCCCCGTTCTTATTGATTCTCATCTCCTCTCTCTTGTTGAAGTTATTTTTAAAAAGCTACACTTATGCTTTTATTTTTAACTTCAAAACACAGGATAAATTGAGATTTCCAATTGATTGAATTGTTTTTTGATTTGCAGAAATTGAGATAGCAAGTATCCTAATACTTCTAGACTGTTGTTCAGACCAGTTAAAACCTGAAATTGTGCTAACCCAGCTCAAAATACCTGATCAGAATAGAGATCTTGATCATAAGTACCTAAAAGTTTCTAAGTGGACCTCTGTAATATGCAGTGAATTCATAGCTGTATAGATTGCACTGTAGTGGGATTTCTTTAAATTATTATTTTGTTATTTATTAAAGTATTTTAAAATGCTTATAAACAAACTGTTCTATAGGACTGTTTGAAAATACATGGGAGGAGATGCACCAAGGAGTATACAATCTGTCGCCGAGTCAACATTTAGGATCTACAAATAAATGTGACAATTAATATAAATTAATTAATATTAATTAATGTATTATGAAAAGAGGATAAATACATTTGCTACTGCCAAAACTGGCAGTGGAGTTGGACTTAACATGACTTATTTAAGAATAACTACCATTCAAGTAGTCAACTAGTGTGGTGAAAATACCCACTATTTCACATGAGAACAGTGGACCCAGGCTTCTGAACTACCTCCCTTCTTTCTCACATAGAATTTTTATACTGCTTCAGCAGATACAACTTGACTTATTGAAGATTAAGCCATTAGTCTTTTGTACCAATAAAATAATATTTTATTAATACATTTCATTTGTTAATAAATTTTATTAAATCTTATAGAATAAGCAATAAGTCAGCGCCCCACTAAAAATACCTGTGTTAGTATGACTAATTTAGAAAAAAATTAGTTTTTCCTTGGATTGAAACTAATTTTTTCATATAACACATCCTAATTATGGTTTTTGTCCCTCTAGTCCCCCAGTTCCTCCCTACCTCTGCTCCCATCTGGGCCTACTCCTTTCCCATCACTCATTAGAAACCAAACAGGCTTCTGGGGGACAATAATAGTTTTTGAAAGAGCCAAATAAAATAGTGTAGGAATTCTTTTAGAGTAAGTAGTAAAAGAAAAATTAAACAATATTTCTGGACACTCTTTAATGTAAAAATTATAAAAACTCAAATATTGCAAAGGGAATGGATTTTTTTAACTGAAAGAATATTTTTTATTTTACACTTTTTTATTCAATATATTTTTATTTACATTTCAAATGATTTCCCCTTTTCTAGACCCCCACTCTCTGAAAGTCCCATCAGCCCGCTTCCCTCCCCCTGTTTTCCCACCCAACCCTTCCCACTTCCCTGTTCTGGTTTTGCCCTATACTGCTTCACTGAGTCTTTCCAGAACAAGGGGCCACTCCTCCTTTCTTCTTGTACCTCATTTGATGTGTGGATTATGTTTTGGGTATTCTAGCTTTCTAGGTTAGCACCCACTTATTAGTGAGTGCATACCATGATTCATCTTTTGAATCTGGGTTACCTCACTTAGTATGATGTTCTCCAGTTCCATCCATTTGCCTAAGAATTTCATGAATTCATTGTTTCTAATGGCTGAATAGTACTCCATTGTGTATATATACCACATTTTTTACATCCACTCTTCTGTTGAAGGATATCTGGGTTCTTTCCAGCTTCTGGCAATTATAAATAGGGCTGCTATGAACATAGTGGATCATGTATCCTTATTACATGCTGGGGAATCTTCTGGGAATCTTCTGGGTATATGGCCAGGAGTGATATAGCAGGATCTTCTGGAAGTGAGGTGCCCAGTTTTCGGAGGAACCGCCAGACTGATTTCCAGAGTGGTTGTGCCAATTTGCAACCCCATCAGCAGTGGAGGAGTGTTCCTGAAAGAATATTTTTAAATGCAACTTGAAAAGTATAGACATAAACCCAAATCCAGACTGTGCTCAATTCTGTGCACTGAGCTCAGCCTCCTCCATTTTGTATACTGATTTTTACTTAGTCAGAATGATAACTGTCTCTATTTATTATGCATGGTTTGTTAAAATGTCACCCAGACTCTTTACCAGAAATGTTCTGACATTTCTCATTTATGGGTTTTGTTTGTTTGCTTTCATTCATTGAATGAAACCACTTTTTTCTTTTCTTTTATCCTTTTTTCTTCCTGAAAACTTAAAAAACTCATGCAATAGCCCTCTGTTTTACTTGCCTAAAATTAAAAAATAGTTAAAAATAAAAGTTAAAAAATAGTTTACACTATGTGTAGATTAATTAAAAAATAAATTTGAAAGTTTGAGTGCTATGGTTTGAATGTGTAATGTCCTCTATAGACTTGGGTACTTTAATGCTTGGCCTCCAACAGGTGGTGCTGTTGGGGAAGATTCCAGAGCCTATAGGGGTGGAGCCTTGCTGAAGAAGTACATCACTTGGGGTGGGCTGTGAGGTTTTATAGCTTTCCCCCACTTCCTGTTCTTTCTTTGCTTTCTTAGGGAAGATGTGATATTAACAGACCAGTTCCTGGTCTTGCAACCATGCCTTCTCTGACTGCTGCCATCTTTCCCTACCATGGTGGATTCTAACCTTCTGGAACTATAAGCCAAAACCAACCCTTCACTCCATAGCATCTTTAATCAGGATATTCTATCAGAATTGCAAAAGTAATGAATGCATTGACCTATCTCATACTGTACACAAAGTGGCGAAGAAATGTCCCACAGAAGATATTCAGTGCTGCTATCCAGTACCACAGCATTTCTTTTTTTATTATTATTTTTATTAGATATATTCTTTATTTACATTTCAAATGATTTCCCCTTTCCTGGCCGCACCCGCCCTGAAAATCTTATAAGCCATCTCTCCTCCCCCTGTTCCCCAATTAATCCCTCCTGCTTCCCTGTCCTAGTATTCCCCTAAACTGCTGCATCAAACCTTTCCAGGACCAAGGGCCTCTCCACCCTTTGATGTCCAACAAGGCCATCCTCTGCTGCCTATCGATAATAGTGCCTGGGTTTTGTAACTGTATATGGGATGGATCACTAGGTGGGGCAGTCTCTGGATGGTCTTTCCCTCAGACTCTGCTCCATACTTAGTCTCTGCATCTCCTTCTGTGGGTATTTTGTTCCCCCTTCTAAGAAGGACCAGAGTATCCATATTTTGTTCTTCCTTCTTCTTGGACATCATTTGATATGTGAATTGTGTCTTGGGTATTCCAAGCTTCTGGGCTAATATTTACTTATCAGTGAGTACAATACCATGTGTGTTCTTTTGTCATTGGGTTATCTCACTTAGGATGTTACAGCATTTCTTAACTGACAGACAACTGATTTTCAGCTCCAATTCCAGTGGTAGTTACTTTCCCATTAAAATAACAAAACAAAACAAAACAAACAAAACTACTTGGGTAAAAATTTCCATATCAGTACACTTAGGGACAAAATTAAAAACTGTCAAGAAAGAGCTACAGGAATTACTTAGCAGGTAAGAATTCTGGCTTTCTTAACAGAGGATCAGAAATGAGTTCCCAGCTTATAACTTACGTCATGTCCTCAGCTTATAACCACTTCTAACTCCAGCTCTGGGGGAACTTAATGCCTTTTTCTGTACTCCAAGGCTTTGTGCACACACACACACACACACACTAGATAGATGGATAGATAGATAAATAGATAGCAAAATATGTCATAAAACAATTAATAAGGACTATTATTTAGGCTTATTCATTCATTGTATTCTTTTACTCTTTTCTGGTAACTCATAATTTTACCCAACTCTCAGGTTTTTTTTTTTTTTTTTAGATAAATAATCTTTAGTTTTATCACGAAGCTTGAAACATAGGCTGAATATAGTGACTAAATACTGAAAAATTTCTGCTAAAATCTAGGCCTGAAAAGAGAAGAGCAAACAGTTTGGCTCTCTGTTGTAGCATCCATTCTTACTCCACAGAACATTGTGACCCAGGGCATCGAAGGACAAAAATATTTTAGGAAACTTCTGTTTTAAAAAATCACCAGACTGGTTTGCAGCCACTAACCCTCTACTATGACGTCATCTAAGCAACAGGGAAAATGAAGCGTGTAAAATATGTTGTAAAGAGGTGGGATAATGCTCAGTTGGATATCTTGTGCCAAGATTACGAGAGTAAACTATCAGCAGAAAATACTGCATTTACCACACACCCTAGGACACAGGACTCTTTTCTGATTTGTCTTCAATTTCATTTATCCAAGCCTTTGACCAGCGAGCTGAACTGCTTGTTCCAGGTCATCAAACCCTGTAGTGACTGAAACTCTATGTCAGACTGAGACAGGACGTGGCTGGGGACAGGAAGCAGCTCAGTTGGTAGAGGGCTTACAGTGGACATTGTCCTCCGCACTACATAAAACAGGCACTATGGTGAATGCCTGTGGTGCCGGCACTTTGGAGGTGGGTGGAGGAGAATCAGATGCTCAAGGTATCTCTGGATTCACAGAAGATCTGAGTCCAGCCTGAGATGAAAGGAGACCTTATTGGAGAGAAAGGAAAAAAGGGATACAGCCTCAGACTTGTGTCAGTTTATATGGCAGAAAAGGATGCCTCGTGGACACACATGACCACACACACATCACAATTCCTTAAAAAGCATTGGAGAAGCCTCCTGCCGTGTTACGTATAGGCAGCAAACACTTTGGATGCAGGACTTCAATAATAGAGTTGCTATTGACTCAGAAGTCTCCACCCTGAAGACTAGTTCTCATTGTTTGTAACGATGTAATGGAAGCTTCTTAAGGAAAAGCTTCCTCCCTTTCCTCCAGATCCACTGTTCCATTTCCTCTTCAGAAAAGACAGGAGTCCAAGAGATGACAGCCAAACTGGATAAAACAAAATACAATCCACAGTCCTTGTCAGCTCTAGCCTGTGAGCCACAGTGACCAACCGCAAAGGTGTAACAGTGACACTGATATCTTGGGATGAGCAACAGCAGTTAATTAGGTTCACTAAGTAGGAGGGAATTTAGGCTTCTAGTATAAAGCTCTAGAGATATGGCTGCTGAGGTTATGGACCCTAAAGGAGAACCAACCTACTACTGCCACTTTCCCAAACCGACAAAATTTAAATCTACATTCTACAGGTTTTATCCACAGGTAAGCTACCACTCCTCATAAGGAAGTTTTTTTTTTTTTCAACCAACAGAGACCATTACAGAAAATCACACATGGTAAAAATGGAAGAAGCCAACTATAGTTGCTGGTAAAGCAGTTGAGTTGTTAAATCCACATGTCAATAGTAACGCAGTCTTTTAAAATGGAAAATAGCTTATTCTCTCATGCAACACAACCTGGCCGGTGTCTCCTCCCTCTACTCTTTCACACCCCACTTCCACCCTTTCTTCCAGATCCAACAGAAGACAGTCAAACAGCATAAAACAAAGTACAACAAGACAAGGGGAAAAATCTCACATCGAGACTGGACAAGGCAACCAAATGAAAGGAAAAGAGTCCCAAGAACAGGCAAGAAACACTTTATCCCACTTTTAGGAGTCCCATAAAACACCACACTATCAGCCATAACATACATGCAGAGGACCAGATGCAGGCCCTGATGGCTGCTTACCTGCCACTTCTGTCTCTGTGACTGAAAGTGAGCCTCACTTGGGTAATTTGGTGGGTCGGGTTCTCCTGGTGTCCTCCATCCCCTCTTATTTTGACAAACTTTCACCATGCTTTCTGAGGTTGCCCCATCTTTGAGAAATGGACTCTGTGGATACCTCTAATTTAGACTCTTTCCAAATAATGTTTGGCTGTGCGTCTCTACACCCATTCCCATCTGCTATAGGAGGAAGCTTCTCTGATGACTACTGAACAAGTCACTGTTTTCTGAGTGTAGAGAATGTGATTAAGAAACATTTTATCATTTGTGTGTGTGTGTGTGTGTGTGTGTGTGTGTGTGTGTGTGTGTGTGCATGCTTGGGTGTGCCTGGGTGTGTACATGCACCAGTCATGTCCGGTCTACCCTAGGTCTCTAGCTTTCCATAGAGGTCCAGGAATCCTCTGTAGATCTCTCCTGTTTACCTAATCTCTCTGGTTTTGTGGACTGTAGCTTGATTATCATTCACTTAACATCTAACATCCACTTATAAGTGACTACATGCCATATTTGTCTTTCTGGTTCTGGGTTACATCACTCAGGATGATTTTTTTCCTAGTTGCATCCATTTGCCTGCAAATGTCATGTTGCCATTTAAAAAATAAACAGCTGAGTAATACTCCATTGTGCAAATATACCAAATTTTCTTTATCCATTATTCAGTTGAGGGACATCTAGGTTGTTTCCACTTTATGGCTATTATAAATAAAGTCTCTACAAACATAATTGAGCAAGTGTCCTTCTGATAGGATGAAGTGTCCTTTAGGTTTATGCCCAAGAGCAGTTTAGCTGTGTGTTGAAGTAGATGAACTCCAATTTTTTTGAGGATACACCATATTGAATTCCATAGTGGCTATACAAGTTTGTCCTTCACCAGAAGTGGTAGAAAATTCCACTTTCTCCACATCCTTACCAGTATAATCTGTCACTTGTGTTATTGATCTTTGCCATCTGACAGGTGTAAGATGGAATCTCAAAGAAGTTTTGATTTTCATTTCCCTGACAGAGATATTGAATATTCTTTAAGTGTTTCTCAGTCATCCAAGATTCCTCTGTTGAGAATCTTCTGCTTAGTTCTGAATCCATTTTTAAGTTGGATTATTTGGGCTTTTTTATATATCTAATTTCTTGAGTTCTTTATATATTTTGGATATTGGCCCTCTGTTGACTGTGGTGCTGGTGAAAATCATTTCCCATTATGTATGCTGCTACTCTGTCTGGTTGACAGTACATTTTGCCTTACAGAAGCTCAGTCTTATTTCACTTTCATTTGAAATTCTTTACAAACTTTCCCATATCCAGCCACTTTTTTTAGGACTCTCCAAGTCTCTGGATGGCACATGGACCTACATTTCTATTATGTTTAGATGAGCAGTTGTGGGAAAGGATGATCAGTGTGTACCATGTAACAGGTAGATAGGTGAATAGGATGGACTCTGTGCAGAGGACTCAATACAATGAGAGACCCCATCTAAAATATGCTTCTAATTCCAAGTCAGATAATTTCACACATATAAAGGTGTTTTAAAAATGTTTAAATTCAACTGATAAGTCCTATTTAGAGACTAGAGTGTGTCTCACAGAGGGGATGGCTTTAAAGATCAGGAAATGTGATTGGCTTAGAGCTATTACAAGGGCAGAGAAGGAAGGGGTATGCCCATTGGTGGTGTAGAAAGAATGTGTGTCCCATAGCTGTATCATCATAACTCCTCTACCTCTGGTTTTGTTTTCTTAACTGGATCTTTTCTGTGTTGGCTAGCTTTCTCTCTTTGGGCTAAATTGTCTAGTAATTTGTTTACTAAATTCTACTGAGATTTTGTGTTGACTGAGCTAAGTCCAAAGTTATGACTAGGATTGAAGACCCAGAAATGAAAACACACACCTATGGTCACTTGATCTTTGACAAAACTGAAACGATCCAGTGGAAAAAAGATAGCTTTTTCAACAAATGGTGCTGGCTCAACTGGAGGTCAGCTTGCAGAAGAATATGAATTGATCCATTTTTATCTCCTTGTACTAAGCTCAACTCCAAGTGGATCAAGGACCTCCACATAAAACCAGACACACTGAAACTAACAGAAAAGAAACTGGGGAAGACCCTTGAGGACATGGGCACAGGGGAAAAGTTCCTGAATAGAACACCAATAGCTTATGTTCAAAGATCAAGAATCGACAAATGGGACCTCATAAAATTACAGTTTTTGTAAGGCAAAGGACATGGTCAAGTAGACAAAATGGCAACCAACAAATTGGGAAAGGATCTTCACCAACCCTACATCTGATAGAGGGTTAATATCCAATATATACAAAGAACTCAAGAAGTTAGACTCCAGAGAGCCAAATAACCCTATTAAAAATGGGGTACGGAGCTAAACGAAAAATTTTCATCTGAAGAATTTTGAATGGCTGAAAAGCACCTTAAAAAATGTTCAATGTCATTAGTCATTAGGGAAATGCAAATCAAAATAACCCTGAGATTTCACCTTACACCAGTCAGAATGGCTAAAATTAAAAACTCAGGACACAGTAGGTGTTGGCGAGGATGTGGAGAAAGAGGAACACTCCTCCACTGCTGGTGGGAATGCAAGTTGGTTCAACCACTCTGGAAATCAGTTTGGAGGTTCCTCAGAAAACTGGGCATAACACTTCCAGAGGACCCTGCAATATCACTTCTGGTGATATCCCCAGAGGATTTCCCCAGCATACAATAAGGACACATGCTCTACTATGTTCATAGCAGCCTTAATTATAATAGCCAGAAGCTGGAAAGGACCCAGATGTCCCTTGATGGAGGAATGGATACAGAAAATGTGGTATATTTGCACAGTGGAATACTACTCAGCAATTAAAAGCCATGAATTCATGAAATTCTTAGGCAAATGGTTGGATCTGAAAAATATCATCCTAAGTGAGGTAACCCAATCACAAAAGAACACACTTGGAATACAGTCACTAATAAGCGGATATTAGCTCAGAAACTCTGAATATTCAAGACACAATTCACATATCAAATGACTCCCAAGAAGGAGGAAAGAGAGGTCCCTGGTCCTGAAAAAGCTTGTTCTAGCATTGTAGGGTAATACCAGGACAGAGAAGTAGGAGGGGGGTGATAGGAAAATGGGCAGAGGGAAGAGGGCTTAGGGAACTTATGGGGAGGGGGGAACCGGGAAAGGGAAAATCATTTTGAATGTAAACAAAGAATATTGAAAATAAAAAGTTAAAAAAAACAGTTATGACTGGCATTTATGGTAAAGGATAATGCTAATGTCCACACTAACATGCCCCTAGTTCATGTGTCATCCCAGACCTATCTGTGTATGTCGGTTATATACCTTTATTCCAGCATAAGTCATGTCTGGCAATAAATTTTAGAAACACTTATTCTGAGCTGCTAATTGACTGTGTTACGCAGTGTTAGCTCTACTCTTTGGAGCATTCAGGAGAAACACTGATGCCCGATGAGATACAATGGCCCATTGAGTAGCCACTGGTGTGGAAGAGCAGTTACTATGTGCTGGGGAGAGATCACAGTCCTAAATGCAAATAACTCATTGTGATCTTATAAAATTGCATTGGTGCTCCTGTTCTCTGTGCCTCTGCCACCAACACCAAACCAGACCCTCAAGAATATGTGTGAAACACACAGAGACCACTTGTGATAGCTAATGGTTTACACACTCACATCAAGAGAAAGGCCCGGATTCATGCTGTTTCTCATTTGAAGTTCCTTTGGAAAAGAGAATTCTATGAACAGGGTAGAGGCAATCACTGACCACCAAAACAATCTAGTGAGCATCAGAAAGGAGGAAAGGAAAGAAGAAAGGGAGGAAGAAAGAAGGAAGAAAGGGAGAAAGGAAAGAAGGAAGACAGACGTGAAGGAAGGAAGGACAGAAGGAAGGAAGGGAGAGAAGGAGGGAGGAAGGAAGGAAGGATGACAGACAGGAAGGAAGGCAAGAATAGATGGAAAGAAAGAAGGGAAAGGAAAGAAGAGAAAACCAATGGCACAGTAAGTTTAAGCCACACAGACCAGACCATCAGCGATGGCCTCTGATAAATAGATCTACAATTGGAACCAACTAGAAATTCAGTATTTACTAAAATAATTCCCCAAAAGATGACCTGATGAAGATCAGCTTTTGAGCCTCTTCAAAATAAGCACAGACTATTAAAACTCTACTGTCTTCATCCACAATGCAGTTTACATTGCAGTATAGTCTGGAAATCTCATTAAATGTAGACATAGCATTCTGTCCTCTTTGGGAGTTAGGAAGCATAATATAGGGAACACAAGAATGCTCAATTTCTCATGGTCAGGAAATCCTTTATCTTAAAATAGTCTATTATAGCCATAGATGCTTAATCCATCAAGTAGCAAATAAAAATTGTGTTAGTATAGACTATACCTCATAAACACCAGAAAGGGTAAGAATAAAAACTCAAGGGAAATCACATGCTAGCAAAGATTTGGAGTAAAGGGAACATTTCTCCATCACTGGTGGGCATGCAAACTTATACAATCACTCTGAAAATCAATTTGGCAGTTTCTTAGAAACTTGGGAATAGTTCTACCTCAAGATCTAGCTACCACTCCAGGGCATAAACCCAAAAGATGTTCCACCATTCCATAAAGCAGTTGCTCAACTATGTTCATATTTATTTGTAATAGCCAGAAACTGGAAACAACATAAATATACCTCAAGTGGAGAATGGATAAAGAAAATGTGGTTCATTTTTACAATGGAATTCTATTCAGCTAACAGCATCATGACCTTTTCAGGCAAATGGATGGAACTAGAAACTATCATCCTGAGTGAGATAACCCAGACCCAAAAGGGCATGCATGGTATGTACTCGCGGATAAGTACATTCTTAGAAGTACTTATAACCATGTTCCAGATCCAGAGATCCAAAGAATGAGACCCCAAGGGAAGTTGTTTGAATATTTCTCAGAAGAGAAAATAAATTAGATCCTGGAGGTGGATGAAGAGAGGGAACTGGGTGGGACAGGAGAGAAGGGGCTAATCAGGTGCAGGAAGATTAAACAGAAAACAGTGGGTGGAGTGGAACATCTCTAGGATATGCCAGGGACCTTGGAGGAGAAAGGCCCTAGGGTGGCTAGGGGGGTGATTCTAGCTAAAATTCCTAGCAGTGTAGAATATGGATTCTGAAGTGGCCACTTTCTGTAGCCAGGAAGGACTCCCAGTAGAGGGATAAGAACAACAATTCACCCACAAACCCTTCAACCTAAAGTGTCTCCCCCCGAACCCACCTGCAAGATATGCAGGGACAAAGATAGAGCAGAGACTGAGAGAGTGGCCCAAAATTGAGAGCCAATTTCATGGGTAAGAATCAATCCCTGACAATATTAATGATACTCTATTATGCTTGCAGACAGGATTCTAAAATAATTGTCCTCTGTCCACCCAAGAACCGATGGAACTGGTGCAGAAACCCACAGCTAAACATTGGGTTGAGCTAGGAGAGACTTGTGGAAGAGTTGAGTAAGGTACCTGAGGATAGGGATTCCACAGGAAGACCGATAGAGTCAACTAACCTGCACCTTTGGAGACTCCCCCAGACTGAACAACCAACCAAAGAGTGAGCATGGGCTGGACCTGGGCTGCCACACATATGTAGCAGATGTGCAGCTTGGTCTTCATGCAGGTCCCCAGCAACTGCAGCAGGGCTGTTCTTGAACTTGTTGTCTGTCTCTGGATTCATTCCCCTAACAGGGCCATTTCATATAGCCTCAGTGAGAGGATGTGCCTCGTCCTGCAGTGACTTGATGTGCAAGGGCAGAGGGATACCCAGGGGGATCCCCCTTCTCAGAAGAGAATGGGAGGAAGGAATTGTGAGTAAAGCTGTGAAAGGGGCAACTTGTAGGGGAGGGGGCTGATGTTGGGATGTAAGTGAATAAATCAATAAATACAAATATTAAATAACACCCTATGGGTCATCCATTGATAGTTAGGAACTGAAGAATTTAGCTAAAATCTATAGAGGCTAATTAACATTACTTCTGGAATGCTCATAAAGCTGGAAAAATTAGCATTGCTTTATGGACTTTTAATATATCCCTGGCACTGTGGGTCCATCTGCAAATGCATCCATAATGTTCTATCGGGTTTTTTAGCTCCATACAATTGACACTTGATGAGTACATTGGTATTTTATTTAACAATTTCTGTGTGCAATGTGTGTATGCATGTGCTCATGTACATTCATTTACAGAAATGTGTGCGTGTGTGTTTGTGTGTGTGTGTGTGTGTGTGTGTGTGTGTGTGTGTAGAGGTCAGACAACAACTTCTAGTGTCAGTTATTGAGGTACATCTTCTTTGAAACAGAATATCATTTTTTCCTTTTTATATGTATTACTTTTTATTTATAAACTTATGTTACTGTAGCAAATAACTTGCTGCCTTCTGAGCTTCCAAGGAATCTCCAGGCCCCCTTATTCCCCTCAGAATATTTTAGAGGTTACAGATGCTCATATTATACATCCAGCTTTTACCTGTGCTCTAAGAGTTTGAAGTCAGGTCTTTAAATTCAGGCAGGCATCTTTGCCCACTGAGCCATCTTTCAAGCCCATATTACGACATTTAAACTTGGCTGATGTTGGAGTCTATTTCAACTTCCTTTCACTAAAATTATCCTCACTCTTCAACTCAAACTGGACTTTGGTTGTTGTTGAGCTCAACGATATAATAGAAAAGTACAGAAGTGTTTTACTTAAGATTTTAGGTGATTGGGAAAGGCTTTGCCTCAGTTGCTCAGGATTAGGGGATGCGCCTCTGAGCTCACACATCAAACATCTCCTTGGGCTGTGCATTCTTAACGCGCAGTTCTTCAATATATTAGGAGAGACAGAAGATTTGTGATCGTGCAACTGTTCCAGATTCTGATCTGTGCATTCTCAGGAATTAACAAGCCGTGAACCAACCTGTCAGGCAAAATGTGCCCATTGGTACAGCCATGGCACAGCAGTGGGACAGCCAAGGGACAGCCCTGGGACATCCATGGGATGGCCAGCTGTTCAGAAGTGGTACAACCATGAGACAGCTGAGATATAACCATGTTATAAGCTGTGGTACAGCCATGGTACAGCAGTTGGTCAGCCGTGGTATAGCAGTGGTACAGCTGTGGTACAGTCATAGTACAGCAGTTGGACAGCCATGATATAGTGGTGGTACAGCCATGGTACAGCAGTGGTACAGCTGTGGTACAGTAATGACACAGTCATAGTACAGCAGTTGGACAGCCATGGTATAGCAGTGGTACAGCTGTGGTACAGTCATAGTACAGCAGTTGGACAGCCATGGTATAGTGGTGGTACAACCATGGTACAGCAGTGGTACAGCTGTGGTACAGCTGTGGTACAGTAATGACACAGTCATAGTACAGCAGTTGGACAGCCAAGGTATAGCAGTGGTACAGTTGCTATCAGGGTCTCTTATTGGAACAATACCATTTCTTTGTATGTGCTGTGATCATCTCTTATTTGCTTTGTGCTGCTTTTTGTTTTGATTTTAGAGCAGTTAATGGTATTTTTCCAAAATGTCTCAGTGTACTTGTAAAATTTGAAAGAAGTCCTTTGAAAACCATTTTTGCTTTCATTCTGATAAACTGAACTTGGTTTAAACTTGGCCTGCTTTCCATTGGAGGAAGAGAGGGATGCTTGACTCACTGTTAATTGTTTTATTTTCAGTCAGCACTGCATCTTGCTGGGATAAAGCTTTCAATGATGTAATTATGGTGCTAAGTGTCTCATTGCTCTATGGTTGTTTGTCTTGTAACCACTGAGCTCCCAATTAAAAGAGCAAAATGGGTGAAATTATCTTAGTGCCAACAATTCAAAAAGCCACTCTGAAGAAAGCAGGTAATGACCTGGAGTGGAATAAACTGAAAAGGATTCAAAGCACACTTATTGACATCTACTATGAGGGTGACATTGTACCTGTGAGTTGTCTTTGTTTGTCATGCTCTGTCTGTGGGGATAAAAGGTTACAAAGTCTATTACTATATGAAATTATCCAGAAATGTTAAACAGGAAATGCCAAGGTGACCTCTTCATGTTAGTAATCTTTTAAAACACATCTCCTAAGAAGGACAAATTTATTGCTACCTTTTAGGTAAGGAATAAATGAAAAAAATCAATTTCTGTGATTAATACAACCAATGTCCTTGTCAGATGGGAAAAAAACCTCATCTCTATCCCCCTCAGTCATTTAAAAACAGCTCAATAGCTAAACGATAGAATCAATTAGAACTTCATATTCATTCATGTGCCTTGTGGTTGAAGCCATAAGGACTCTAACTGCTAAGGTCTGGGACAGCCTGAGACCCTTTGGTGCCACAGCCTCTGTGTGGTCTCTGTGTAGTTGCACACAAGAACATAGTGAACGAAACATTAGGTTTTGTTGTGAGCTTCAATTGCCAACTTGACACAATCTAGAATCATTTGTGTCTGGACAGATGACTCAATAGATCATAGCATTCTCTGTTCTAGAGGGTATGAGTTTGGATCCCAGAACCCATGTGGGGCTGCTCAAAATCATCTGTAACTTCAGGTCTAGGAGATATAATACCTTCATCTAGTTCTGTGAGCACCTATACATAGGTGGTTATACTCATATATATGAATAAAAAATTAAATAAACCTATAGAATTAGCCTGAGAAAAGAGCCTCAATAAGGGATTGTTTAGTTAGTCAAACCCAGGTCCGAGGTGGGTGGCACCATCCCCCGAGTTTACAGTGTATAAAAAGGGGGACACTGAGCTTGGCACAGACACACATGCATAGTGCTTTTCTTTTCTGAAGAAGAATGTCATGGGATGACACTGCTTTCTTTCAAGTTCCTGTGCCTCAACACAATGATGGACTGTGACCTGGAATCAATGAATATTTTGTACTATATTTTAACACATAAAAGTTTGGAAGACATACAAATTGTACCAAACCATAGCTAGCAATGGCATCAAATTGTTCTTCACTGTAGGTGAAGTGGGTATGGAGGTGAGAGGAGCCAGTGTGTGGGAAGATGCGGGAGCACAGCTGCATGCTGTAGAAACAGAATGGTCCAAACAGTGTGCAAAAGTATAAACATCCTGGGTGGAGTGGTCTTATTCTATGAGGACCTTGTTTAAATGGTTTCACTCCAGAAGGATCATGGGAGTAATGACGATAACTTTGTTACCTTTTATAATTTCCAGGATTAGGTTACCCTCCCCCACTGCTGAAACAAGATTTCATGTTGTCCAGCTGGTCTTGGACATAGCCCTAGATGACTATGAGCTTCTGGTCCTCTACCCTGGGATTTCAGCACTGAGCTTCTGCACACAAGGCACTTAGCGGAGCATCTGCGGAGAGCATCTCTCAGAAAACGATACAGAGGGAAGGGCGGAAGGTGGGTGGATTTGATAACAGTTCTGTCTTGGAAACAAAGGAAAACCACACATGAAACTGAAGAATGGAAGTGTCCAGATAAACAAATGACTAGGAAGTCAAAGATAAGTGATGCAAAGAAAGGAACAGGGATTGGGTGCTAAAAAGAACAAAGACCTAGAAAAGGTGTTTGCTCAAAAAGGAAAACTTTAAAGGCACCAAGCATATTTGTTAAATATTTTTAAACTGCAGCTTCTGTCATCAAGTTACATGGTGGGAGCAACAAGTCCTTTTTATAGCCTCCAACTATGACAGTGTGCTAGGAAGTCAGGTGTTAGTGACTGATAAGGCTTACTCGAAGTCCTTTTTTTATGACTTACTCTTTAAATGATATAGCAATACATTCTTAATGCAATTGGTTTAAATGGATACAAAAGAATCGAGGCAGACTAGACTTCTGAAAACACTCTTACAGTGAGGTCTTTATAGTTTTTCATGAAAATATCACATTGCTAGCTAGCAATGTTAGAACAGTGGATACAAAATTTGGCAAGAAGATGTGTCTGATGTCACATGTAGGAAGCAATTAGGGTTATAAAAATTATTTGCTCTGGTTTAATGTTTAATGATTAATCAACAGGCGTACACAGGCAGTCCATGGCTATGTGCTTGCGAGCATCTTCAGCCTCCAAAGAAGCCTTGAAAGCCTGTACTCCATCATGGCTGCCTCTCTTTCACAAGCTCCGCATTTGTTTCCTGTGCTCTGTTGCTGCCGTTCCTACTTGCTCAGGTGATGCAGAGAGTCGCAGAGAGGTTATCTGACTTCTGATACTGCACTTTATAAATACTAGGTTCAGAATCTGAACACTCCTCTGTCTCAAAAGTCAGCACATTGACTAGGAGTTAAGGGAAGCTTGAGGCTAAGAATTAGCTTAGAATTATAGAAACTTACAAAAAATGTGGTATATCTACACAATGGAGTACTATTCAGCCATTAGAAACAATGAATTCATTAAATTCTTAGGCAAATGGATGGAGCTAGAGAACATCATACTAAGTGAGGTAACCCAGACTCAAAAGGTGAATCATGGTATGCACTCACTAATAAGTGGTTATTAACCTAGAAAACTGGAATACCCAAAACATAATCCACACATCAAATGAGGTACAAGGAGAAAGGAGGACTGGCCCCTGGTTCTGGAAAGACTCAGTGAAGCAGTATTCGGCAAAACCAGAACAGGGAAGTGGGAAGGGGTGGGTGGGAGGACAGGGAAAGAGAAGGGGACTTAAGGGACTTTCGGGGAGTGGGGGGCTAGAAAAGGGGAAATCATTTGAAATGTAAATAAATTATATCGAATAAAAAAAACAAAACAACAACAACAAAAAAAAGAATTATAGAAACTGAACTGCCTAATAACATATGCATATGTACGTACACTTGCACACACACACACACCTGCACAGTAAAGATTCTAGCACCTAAGAGGGTCAGTGATAGAGGCCGAGCTACTCATTCATGAGGAAATAAGTTAACCACAGTAACTCAGGAGCTGCTCTCATGAGCACAAGATAAACTCAATTTTTTTGTAATTTATTTTTCTTTCCTCAAAAATTCTTCCAACAGGTAATGCTGGTCAGTATAAAACTCAGATTTATTACTTAGATTGCTTTGACATATTTGTGTTTTTCTCTCATGTGTGTGTATAGGGTATGCATGAAATGCTTCTATAACACATACATATGTACACACATGGAATGCACACGCCTCATACATACTACACTTCCATCTTATCAGTCTATTTCTAAAGAATAGATTGCCATATATTTCTTTTCCTTCTCTTCCTCTACACACACACACACCCACACACGTCATTCTGTAAGCCAAATGGTCAACTTGTAATTACTTTGACAAAACATCTATTTAAAACAATATCTTTGAGGACTGCAGAGATGCAATGGTGGTTAAGAGCACTGGTTAGTTTTCCAGATGACTGAGTTTCTTCTTTGAATACTCATATGAAAACTCACAATCATTTGTAGCTCTAGTTCCAGGGGCTCTTACATCCTCCCCTGGCTTCCACAGGCATCAGATATTTACATATTTACAGACATTCTTGGGTGCCAAATACCAATACACTTGAGTTAATGTATTTAAAAAAGTAATAAAATAGTTGTTCCATAATAAATGGCTACAAATTTTTCCAAATTCACATTCTGATTATAAAAAACGTATGATATTTGTAGCCATATAGTATTAGAGTGTGTTTTAAGTTCCCTTTAAACTCAGTACACCTTGTAGACCTGCACAAGGTCACTCGCTGAGTTCTGAGAATGCAGATGATCAGGGAACAAGTACTGCATTATTGAAACATGGGCAACTGAGGACAAATGCGTACTATTGTAGAGTACTACTGTTGCTGTCCAGTGTCTAACCTCAGACATCCTGCTTCAGTTTGAAGAAAAACTACTCATCAATTTCCTCCTCTTAATGCTATTTTTTAAGGGGAATAATTGAGAGAAGATAGTAAGGTAATTTTCTTGTCAGTGTTTCAATGTTTCCCAAATGTCCCTTTGCTTATGAATGTGATAAGATGATACAAAACTTTTAAAAGTGAACAACAATGTTTAGAAGTAAGAAAACAGAATTATCTATATAGTCTTTGCTGGTTAGACACATACACATATTAAACATACATCCCTATATATCATATATTTCTTATAATTAAGCTATATTGCTTCTTTCTCATACCATAATAGAGTATGAAAATGAAGATGTAGTTTGGAATCCATTCAGTAAAATGTATCATTAGAATAAGAGAAATATTCTAGCTTGATTATATTTCCAAAATCTATTGAAAACATATCCAGAGAATCAGACCCAAAGAGTATATAGATCATAGAGAGTCTTACAGTAGACTTGGGAGAAATATTGAGGGACCTAAAGAGGACAGGACTCCACAGGAAGACCAACAGAGTTAACTAAGCTGGACCCAAGGGGGTTCCCAGAGACTAAACCACCAACCAAAGAGTAAGCACGGGCTGATGGGTGGTGGTGTGGGAGGTGACACCTAGAGGGTGGCTTTCCGCTCTCAGGGGATTGGGGAGATTACTTACATGAGGGGGTACTGGGAGGAGGGGAAAGGCTGATATTGAGTTGAATAAATAAAGAAATTTAATTAAAATCAAGAGAGGGAGAAAGAGAGGGGGGAGAGAGAAGGGAGGGAGGGAGGAGGAGGAGGGGGAGGGAGAGAGAGGGTAGAAGGGGAGAAGGGAGGGAGGATGGAGGGAGGAAGAGGGAGAGAGAGAGAGAGAGAGAGGAAGAGACAGAGGCAGCGACAGAGACAGAGAACTCAGAGAAATATTGTAGCTTGATCATCTATGAAGTTACCTAATCTCAGTCCAGGTGATAAAGGGAATCCCATCCAGAATGCATGAGCACAGCCTTGGTCAGAATGCTATGATCCCACATCACAGAAGAATATGGATTTGCAGATATCAGTTTTCTTTTTTAAAAAACTTTGGATTTGCAGATATCAGTTTTTTTTTTAAAAAAAAACTTTATTAGATATTTTCTTTATTTACATTTCAAATGTTATGCCCTTTTCTCTTTCCCCTCCAAAAAATCCTATCTCATCCCCCATCCCCCTACTCACTAACCCACCCACTCTCACTTCCCCGTCATTTCCCTACACTGGGACAATAAATCTTCATAGGACCAAGGGACACTCCTCTCATTGATGCCCAACAAGGCCATCCTCTGCTACATATGTGGCTGGAGCCATGGGTCCCAGCAGGAGTACTCTTTGGTTGGTGGTTTAGAGTTCCTGGGAACTCTGAGAGTACTGGTTGGTTCATATTGTAGTTCCTCCTATGGGACTGCAAACCCCTTTAGCTCCTTTGGTCCTTTCTCTAGCTCATCCATTGTGTACCCTGTGCTATAAGTCCAGGGCTTGGCTGAGAGCATCCCCTTCTGTGTTTGTACAGCAGAGCCTCTCAAGAGACAGCTATATCAGGCTCCTGTCAGCAAGTACTTCTTGGCATCCACAATAGTATCTGGGTTTGTTACTGTATATAGGATTGATCCCTTAGTGAGGCAGTCTCTAGATGGCCTTTCCTTCAGTCTCTGTTCCACCCTTTGTCTCTGTATTTCCTCCCATGAGTATTTTGATCCATCTTCTAAGAAGGACAGAAGTATCCACACTTTGGTCTTTCTTCTTCTTGAGCTTATTGTGGTCTGTGAATTATATCTTGGGTATTTTGAGCTTCTGGGCTAATATCCATTTATCAGTGAGTGCATACCATGTGTGTCCTTTTGTGATTGGGTTACCTCACTCGGGGTGGAACTCTAGTTCCATCCCGCATAAGAATTTCATGAATTCATTGTTCTTAATAGCTGAGTAGTATTCCATTGTGTAAATCACATTTTCTATATCCATTCCTATGTTGATGGACATCTGGAGTCTTTCAAGCTTCTGGCTGTTATAAATAAGGCTTCTATGAACATGGTATAATATGTGTCCTTATTAGATGTTGGAGTATCTTCTGGGTATATGCCCAGGAGTGGTACAGCTGGGTCCTCAGGTAGTACTATGTCCAATTTTCCGAGGAACTGCCACTGATTTACAGAGTGGTTGTACCAGTGTGCAAGCCCACCAGCAATGGAGTATTCCTCTTTCTCCACATTATCTATGTCAAATTATTTAGTACTAATATGAGCATAGGTGTATGGGTTCATTTCTGGGTCTTCAATTCTATTCCATTTATCTACCTGCCTGTCACGGTACCCATACCATGCAGTTTCTATTATGATTACTCTGTAGTACAGCTTGAGGTCAGGGATGGTGATTCCACCAGGAGTTCTTTAATTGTTGAGAATAGTCTTTGCTATCCTGGGCTCTTTGTTATTCCAAATGAATTTGAGAATTGCTCTTTCTAACTCTATGAAGAAGTGAGTTGGAATTTTGATGGGAATTGCATTGAATCGGTAGATTGTGTTTAGCAAGATGGCCAATTTTACTTCATTAATTCTGCAAATCCAAGAGTATGGGGGATCTTTCCATTTTTTGTAATCTCCCATTTCTTTCTTCAGAGACTTGAAGTTCTTGTCATACAGATCTTTCACTTGCTTAGTTAGCATCACACAAAGGTATTTAATATTTGTGACTATTGTGAAGGGCGCCATTTCCCTAATTTCTCTTTCAGCCTGTTTATCCTTTGAGTAGAGGAAGGCTACTACTGACTTATTTGAGTTAATTTTATATCCATCCACCTTGATGAAATTGTTTCTAAGATTTAGGAGTTCTCTGGTGGAATTTTTAGGGTCATTTAAGTATACTATCATATCATCTGCAAACAGTGATATTTTGAATTCTTCCTTTCTAATTTGAATCCTTTTGTGGTCTAATTGCTAGGTCTAGGACTTCGAGTATTATATTAAATAGGTAGGGAGAGAGTGGGCAGCCTTGTTTAGTCCCTGATTTTAGTGGAATTGATTCGAGTATCTCTCCATTTACCTTGATGTTGGCTACTGATTTGCTGTATATTACTAGGTTTAAGTATGGGCCTTGAATTTCCAAGACTTTTTAAAAATTAGGTATATTCTTTATTTACACTTCAAATGTCACATTCCCTGGTTCCCCCACACACACTGAAAATCCCATAAGCCATTTCCCCTTCCCCAATCAACCTACACCCGCTTCCCTGTCCTGGTATTCCTCTACACTACAGTATCAAGTCTTTTCAGGACCAAGATTCTCTCCCCCATTTGTTGTCCAACAAGATTGTCCTCTGCTGCCAATGTGTCTGTGGACATGGGTAGCTCCAAGTGTACTCTTTGGTTGATGTTTTTTGTCCCTGGGAGCTTAGGGAGTACTTGGTGACTCAGATTGTGGTTCCTCCTATAGCACTGCAAACCCCTTCAGCTCCTTGGGTCTTTTCTCTATCTCATCGATTGGGGACCCTGTGCTCAGTTCAATGGCTGGCTGAGAGTTTCCCCCTCTGTATTTGTCATGCACTAGCAGAGCCTCCCAGGAGTTATATCCAGCTCCTGTCAGCAAGTACTTGTGAGCATCCACGATAGTGTTTGGGTTTTATAATGGTATATGGCAAGGATTCCTAGGTGAGGGAGTATCTGGATGTTCTTTACTTCAGACTCTGATCCACACTTTGTCTCTGTGGTATATCTACACAATGGAGTACTATTCAACCATTAAAAACTATGAATTTATGAAATTTTTAGACAAATGGATGGAACTGGAGAATAGCATCTTGAGTGAGGTAACCCAATCACAAAAGAACACTCATGATATGCACTCACTGATAAGTGAATATTGGCCTAGAAGCTTGGAATACCCAAAACACAATTCACATATGATGTCCAAGAAGGAGGAAGAACAAAGTATGGATACTCTAGTCCTTCTTAGAAGGAGGAACAAAATTTCCAAGACTTTTATCATGAAGGGGTGTTGGATTTTGTCAAATGATTTCTCAGCATCTAACAAAATGACCGTGTGTTTTTTTCTTTGAGTTTCTTTATATAGTGGATTATGTTAATGACATTGAACCATCACTGCTGTGAGAATTTTATTGAGTAATTTTTCATCAATATTCATAAGAGAATTTGGTCTAAAGTTCTTTGTTAGATCTTTGTGTGGTTTAGTTATCAGGGTAATTGTGGATTCATAGAATAAATTAGCTAATGTTCCTTCTGTTTCTATTTTGTGGAATAGTTTGAAGAGCATTGGTATTAGGTCTTCTTTGAAGGTCTGATAGAACTCTGCACTAAAGCCATTTGGTCCTGGGTGTTTTTTGTTTGTTTGTTTGTTTGTTTGTTTTGTTGTTGTTGTTGTTGTTTTGTTTTTTTTGATTGGGAGACTAGTAATAACTGCTTCTATTTCTTTAGGGGTTATAGGACAGTTTAGATGGTCTATCTGATCCTGATTTAAATTTGGTACCTGCTATCTATCTAGAATATTGTCCATTTCATCCAGATTTTGCAGTTTTGTTGAGTATAGGCTTTTGTAGTAGGATCTATTGTTTTTTTTTTTTTAATTTCCTCAGTTTCTGTTGTCATGTCTCCCTCTTCATTTCTGATTTTCTTATTTTGGATACTGTCTGTGTGCACTCTGGTTAGTTTGGTTATGTGTTTATCTTGTTGATTTTTTTCAAAGAACCAGCTCCTTGTTTGGTTGGTTCTTTGTATAGTTTTTTGTTGTTGTTGTTGTTTCTACTTGGTTGATTTCAGCCCTGAGTTTGATTATTTCCTACCATCTTCTCCTTTTGGGTATATTTGTTTCTTTTTGTTCTAGAGCTTTCAGTTGTGCTGTCAAGCTGCTACTGTATGCTCTCTGCAGTTTATTTTAGGGCCACTCAGATCTATGAGTTTTCCTCTTAGCACTGGTTTCATTATGTCCTGTAAGTTTGAATATGTTCTCGCTTCATTTTCATTAAATTCTAAAATCGTCTTTAATTTTTTCTTTATTTGTTCCATGACCAAGTTATCATTGAGTAGAGTGTTGTTCAGCTTCTACATGTATGTGGGATTTTTGGTGTTTTTGTTGCTATTGAAGACCATCATTAGTCTGTGGTGATCTGGCAGGATGCATGGGATTATTTCAGTTTTCTTGTATCTGTCGAGGCCTGTTTTATAACTATGTGGTCAGTTTTACAGAAGGTGCTGAAAAGAAGATATATTCTTTTTTTTTTAGAATACAATGTTTTATACATTTCTGTTAAATCTATTTGGTTCATAACTTCTTTTAGTTTCTCTGTTTAGTTTCTGTTTCCATGATCTGTCCATTGATTATAGTGATTAAGTCTCCCACTATTATTGTGTGAGGTGCAATGTGTGCTTTGAGCTTTAGTAAAGTTTCTTTTATGAATGTGGGTGCCCTTGCATTTGGAGCATAGATGTTCAGGATTGATAATTCTTCTTTGTATGTATGTCCTTTGGTAAGTATGAAGTGTCTTGCCTTATCTTTTTTGACAACATTAAGTTCAAAGTTGATTTTATTCAATATTAGAATGGCTACTCTAGCTTGTTTCTTAAGACCATTTTCTTGGAAAATTGTTTTGTTTTGCTTTGTTTTGTTTTGTTTTTTGGTTTTTCAAGACAGGGTTTCTCTGTGTGATACTGACTGTCCTGGAACTCACTCTGTAGAACAGGCTGGCCTCGAACTCAGAAATCCACCTGCCTCTGCCTCCTAAGTGCTGGGATTATAGCCGTGTGCCACCATGCCTGGCTGGAAAATTGTTTTCCAGCCTTTTACTTTGAGATTGTCTTTTTCACTGAGATGGGTTTCTTGTATGCAGCAAAATTTTGGGCCCTGTTTACATAACAAGTCTGTTAGTCTATGTCTTTTTATTGGGGAATTGAGTCCATTGATATTAAGAGATACTAAGGAAAAATGATTGTTGCATCTTGATATTTTTGTTGTTAGAGCTGGAATTATGTTTATGTGGCTATCTCCTTTTTGGTTTGTTAAAAGAAGATTATTATCTTGCTTTTCCTAGGGTATAATTTCCCTCCTTGTGTTTGAGTTTTCCATTTATTATCCTTTGAATGGCTGGATTTGTAGAAAGATATTGTGTAAATTTGTTTTTGTCATGGATTGGTTTCTCTATCTATGGTAATTGAGAGTTTTATTGGGTATAGAAGCCTGGGCTGGCATTTGTGTTCTTTTAGGGTCAGTATGACATCTACCCAGGATCTTCTAGCTTTCATAGTTTCTGGTGAGAAGTCTGGTGTAACTCTAATAGGTATGCCTTTATAAGTTACTTGACTTTTTCCTTTACTGCTTTTAATACTCTTTCTTTGTTTTGTTCATTTGGTATTTTGATTATTATGTGATGGGAGGAATTTCTTTTCTGATTCAATCTATTTGGAGTTCTGTAGGCTTCTACATGGGTAGAATGTCCATGGGTATCTCTTTCTTTAAGTTAGGGAAGTTTTTTTCCTGTAATCTTGTTGAAGACATTTACTGGACCTTTAAGTTTGGAATCTTCGCTCTCTTCTACACCCACTATCCTTAGGTTTGGTCTTCTCAATGTGTCCTGGATTTTCTTGATGTTTGGGGTTAGGAGCTCTTTGCATTTTGCATTTTCTTTGACTTTTGTATCAATGTTTTCTATAGTATCTTATGCACCTGAGAGTCTTTCTTCTATCTCTTGTATTCTGTTGGCGATACCTGCATCTAGGACTCTTGATCTCTTTCTTAGGTTTTCTATCTCAGGAGTTATCTCCCTTTGTGGTTTCTTTATTGTTTCTATTTCCTTTTTTAGATCCTGGATGGTTTTGTTCAATCCCTTCACCTGTTTGATTGTGTTTTCCTGTAATTCGTTAAGGAATTTCTGTGTTTCCTCTTTAAGGACTTCTACCTGTTGACTCATGTTCTCCTGTATTTTGTTGAGGGAGTTATTTATGTCCTTCTTAACATCCTCTATCAGCAGCATGATTTGTGAATTTAAATCCAGTTCTTGCTTTGGTGTGTTGAGGTATCCAGGACTTGCTGTGTTGGGAGAACTGGGTTCTGATGATGCTCAGTAGCTTGGTTTCTGTTTCTTGTGCTTGCTGTTTGCCATCTGATTATCGCTGGTGTTAGTTGGTCTTGCTGTCTCCTGCTGGAGCTTGTCCCTCCTATGGGCCTTTCAGCCTGTGTCAGCACTCCTGGGACACTAGCTCTCTTCTGGAGGGACCTGTGTACAAAGGGCTGTGGAATATCCCCAGCTCCTGGGTGCAGATGGAGACTGAAAGGATCCTGTCTTAGCTGTCCCTCTGTTCCTGTGCTCTGTGTGCTCCTAGCCAATTCTGCTCTGGACAGTTTAAAACAATGAACGGCCTCTTCTCATCTGAACCCCTGTGCTGGAGCAATGGAGTAGGTCTTCTTTTAAAGAGCTGCACATCTAATGCCCTGTAGTAGGCCTCTCAGACAGCACTCCTAAGCCAAGGCTTCAACGGAGCTAAGCCAGCCGACTGAGCAAGCCAAGGACTCTCCTGGGATCCAGCTGGGGTTCTCTCCTCCCCACTTTCTCCTGTCCTCCACACCATTTTCCCTTAGACTCTGGGCTAGAGCGTGCAGCCAAACTCCCTGTATCTGCCTTGCCCAGTGTTCTGAGCCCTGACAGGATGCAGGACACCATTTTGACCCACAATGGTTGGCATTTGTCATAATAAATGTAATTTACCTGTTTTAAAAAGTCAATATTCACTGTGATCATATATGTGTATATATAAATGCCTATAGCCTTTGGGGGGCATGTGATTCTGCATCTAGATCAAACCTCTATTTAATGTAAGGCCTGAAGGACAAGACTTGTGAAATGAATTAATTCAGCTTTCCTTCAACCTTCTAAATGCCTGGATCCCATAGGACATGTGTGCCCAAGGCAGGGACAGTGCTGAGCTTGTACGTCTGCTTCCTGGTGTCTGGTTATAGGGCGCAAGACTTTTCCATTTGAAGTCTGTCTTGACACCTGTATTCCTCCCTGCCTCCCTGCAAGTCTGTCCCAGCTTGTCAGCCCTGCTCTGACTGTGATACTCTAGCAGTAGATGGGACTGAAGTGTATCTCAGTTCTAGAGAATTATTACTTGTCACGGACTTTGTAAAATAATCCTTTTATTTTGTGTTCACACAATGATGACTTTAGCATGTTGATTGTCATGTTCCTATCATGCTTATGTTTAATCCTCCTCACTGCAATACCTAGCTCTTGCTTAGTGTCCTTATTTGAGTATCTGATCAGTGCTATGTAGCTGGGTTACAACAGTAATTTGAGATTCCTCTGTTATTCAAATCTTGGTATCTCTGATGCAATTCCTAGGCTTCCTCCTCAAAAACAAAACTATAAAACTCCTCAGGAACAGTGTGTAACAGAATGTGGTTGAATCTGCACCATAAATTCCCTTCTAATATCAGTGTAATTTACTTATGTTATCTCTACTTAATCCACCCTTAAGGCCATTAAAACGTAAAAGATGATTCAAATATTTGTTTTTCTGTAATTCATTATTTATTTTTTACTGAAGATGAATACAATTATGTTATCTCTAAACAAAATTAGCACATTCAACAGAGTACCATAATCAAGATCTACAGTTGGTCATTACATCAAGGACAAATGTTTTGGCATGTTTTAAAACTATTGATTCACACTCATGACACAAATCAGGCTCCTGTTTATGCACAGAGAATAGTTACTCAAATTAGATAGGGAGATATCTCTAGCTCAACACAGACACCAAGAACTGTATCAAATTCTGTATCAAAGCATATTTTAAATGATATATTACATAGCTTTGATAATGTTAACAAGACTAAGACTTCACTCCTACTATTGAGACTAATGTCCTATAGGATATGTGCTGGTAATATGCTTATTTTTCAGTAATATTTACCAATGACTTAATGACTCATTTACTAAAATGGAAAATATTTCCTCAACAGTATACACTTAAGTCAAATTTTCAAAAAACTAAGCACCATACAAAAAGTTATAAAATTTCCTTTTCAAATGAAATAATTCTGATTACGAGTGTATGGTAATTATCCTCATATTTTAAATTATTTAACTCATCACATAGTGATTAATGTGATTATTATTTGTATTTATAAAAGATTACCTAATGAGGAGTCATAAATTTGTATTTTGGGTAAAATTGATATCTCACGTGAAGTTGTAATGAATTATAAAATATGAAAAGTAGAGAATTTTGGAAATTATGCCATAGTAAAATGAAAAATTTGTTATCCAGCATTTACTCTGTACTTGATAAGTCTTAAAATTTCTCACTTAAGCCTATTATTTGGAGAAATAACTGTACCATTTACACAAGTGGGTTTGATGCTTAGTAAACAAGAGTAGCTGTTCATCTTGGATTTGTGTTTTGTGTTACAGCAAGATAAGGATACTGCAGAGAGTTAATCTAATTACACTTAAACTGACCTTGTTTGTAAAACAAAACAAAGCAACCCTGAAGCACATAGCACATGAGGAATGATTGCCTAATTGTTTGCAAACCCTGGCTTTTCTGATATGTCTCAGATGAAGTTCTGTGATGCACACAGGGTAGCAACTGCTTATCTTGGCATTTGAGTTTACATGAAAAACTATTACACATTCTATCATTATCAGCATGATGCTCTGTGCTGACTCAAACTCCAGCTTTTGAGATAGCAATACTCTATACCATCCATGCATACTCTATGCCCACAGGAAACTCTCCTCCCCCGATGCCAGCGTCTTTCTAGTCCTCATGATCTAATTTTTGGATCATGCCCACTGTCAAAATTTATACTTTTTAGATGCACAAAACACAACCTTTGTTATCTTTTGGTGGTCATCAATGTACTTTTTTCAAGCAGGCTAAACATTATTCTTATAACCTTTCCCATTCAAAAATAGTTCTATACCTGTATTCATAAGGCTGAGGCAGGAAGGGCTATGAAAAAGGACAAAACTTTTGAAACAGACAAACAAACAAACAAACAAACCAGATTCACTTTTGCCTGTGTTTCTAAACATCCATGTGTGCTCAAGGATGCACTGAAGTTTCCTCTGCCATGTAATTCTCCCTCTGTCTTCACTCACATCCTTGAGTCCTTACTAATCCACATGCAGTCATAAATGATATGTCCCATGAGCATTTCTAAGCATCACTTTGAAATCTTGCATCATGCTCTGGTTTCAGCCTTCATTTTTAAAAAATTCATTTACATGGTAAGTGTTCCTTGGAAATGTGGCTAATTTAAATAAGAGGATGTAGTAAAAAATGAACACAAATGATTATTTCCAAAGACATTATTAGTTTATTTTTCCAATATCTCTAGTACCAAAATATCAAATATGCCAAACAACTGGGGAAGAGAAAAATATGCAAGTTATATGACAATATAAAAATATTTATGATTTTATTTGAATTTAATTTGTTAGTTTGTTTTTAGTGGTAATACAGACTGAACCTACAGCCTCACATGTTTGGCTAATGTTTTACTACTATGTTTTAGCTCCAGCCCCAGTACCAGTGTTCTAGATTCTTTTTAGAAAAATATAGTGGAAGTGAAATAGATCATGAAGGAATAAAAATAACTGGCTTTGGAGATGTTATATACAACAAATATGTTGTGAGAATATCGTCAGTATGCCATGTGGCAATCTCTTGACTCTACTTTTCATCCATGAAATATCAACCACAGGACAACTCAGGTAGCATACTGTAACAGCTCTCTTTGGTGGCATGAACCTTCAAGAGCGAGTACAAAACTGAGGTGGATCAGTCAATAGCAGCTTTATTCAGGGCATCAGATTTATATTCCGAGGGCATTCTGAGAGCTACACAGGTCATGTAAGCAGAGTTCACTTCAATTCAAGGGTAAGGCCACATGACAAGCAATCTAAAGTAAACCCACTCCTATCTATTATACCTGGGAGGGACTCAAAAGCACACTCCAACAACAAGCCACATGATGGAGGAGCAGACATAGCAAGACTTTCTTTTCTTCCTCTGCAGGTTTCTCACAGGTTTTCAAGAGTTTTTTCTTACATAGTTTTATTCATGGACCATGTTCTAAAAACATGCAAAAACTATAGCAAGTGTACAGAATGGCTAGATGCCCCTGGTTCCTCCCAGAAACCTTGACATAACTAAGGATGTCAAAATGTGCACATACTTTTATTATTTTATAATAACTACATGGGCTGACAAAATGACAAAACAAGAAAAGCCACTCTCTGCCAAGCCAGAGTGCCTGAGTTCAATCCTCCGAACCTACCTGGTAGAAGAGAAGCAGCTCTCCCAAGTTTCAGTCTGACCTCCATATGTGTGTGTGGCTCCCCACAAATAACAAAGTGGGTAAGGTAATAAAAATTAAAACAATAAGCACAAATACAATTACACAGTTCCAAGATTCACTCACATGACAATGCACTACATGCCCTTAGCTTCCCCTGTGGGATTTTTCTTGGATTCCTCATTCTCTACATTTTATGTGTTGAAGAACACATTGTTATAATTTACTTCAGAAATACATTTTTTTCACTGCTTTGGCTATAATACTTGACAGTCACAAGCAGTACCAGTGTGTATATATATTTAGCCCCTCATGTTATTTGATGTTTTGAAATAAGTTTCTATTTGGAATGGCCAAGTTGAGCTAATTGACATGTGTTGTTTCATATGCTTGGCATAGAAGAAACGTTAAAATCTACCCTCAGTGATTTTTTTTCAAGGATATGAAATATTATTAACTGTAGTCACCATGTTACATAAACATATTAAACATATTCTTGACTCATTGAAGTTTCATATTGTTTATTTATTTTACTTTATTTCTTGTTTTTTTTCAAGATATGGTTCCTCTGTGTAACCCTTAATATCCTGGACCTCTCTTTGTAGACCATGCTCTCTCTCACCTGAGCTCCTAATTACAGATGTTCTCTTAGTTTCTGCTTATTTTTGTTCTATCTCTTTGTTAAAATACTTCACATCAGTGGGGTTTTATTTCATCCTCACCAACTGTAGAATAGATAAAATACGAAATTAAATATTTTTACTCAAAGAAATATCTAGGCAGCTTCACTGAGTTATTTGGAGTGGTAAGAAGCTGGAGGTAGTAAGTCCATGGGATGTGTAAAGCATCAACTGAGCCAGCAGTGCCCATGTGCCTGTTCATGCTCTCATGAGCACAAGTCCTGGGAAGCCAGCACAGTGGGGTGACAGTCCATGGACTAGTCATCGGATGTTGTTTCCCTCTTAGTTCAGTTTATCTTCTTTTCTAAATAGCAATTTCCTAGTTCCCCAATTTCATATTTTCATTGAATGCTTGCACCATTCAGTCTTATGGTGACCTGGATTCTTGATGTCCTTTTTCTTCGCAAAGGTGGTTATGATTAACACTATAAGCTGTACAGATGGCTTGAGTTGATTCTCCAGTGTTTGGAGTTTCATCTTCTCTGACATCTTACTCACATTTGTCTTCTGTTCCCAACTGAGAATACAGTCCATTCAGGTTCTGTTCCCACATCCTCCATGCTTCCATGGGTTTATGTTACCGACTCACTGTTTTCTGCATACATTAATTATGTGATTAGATTGCTGTGTCTTCCTCAGGAATTAGATGGTTACAATAAATTAAAGGACTTAGCAAAATTTTCATATAACTAAACATAAATTTAAAATGTAGGTTCAGAGTGTACTTCAGGAAAGAGTAAAAAAACAACCACTGGATAGCACCTTGAAATACTGAAAACTTTGATAAAGATTTCTTTTTGGATGTTGTAAATGTGGAATTGAAGCAATAAAGTCAGCTAATCTCATCACATATATTGAAGGTTGGTGTTCATTATTAACGTGACTGGATCTAGAAGCATCCAGGAAATAAGCTTCTAGGCATGCCTGTGATAGATGGGGGTAGATTATAGTGACTGGGTAAATTGAATTGGGAACTTTAACACTGGGGTCACCATTGGTGGACTTGGAGTTTGGACCGTAGAAAATGGAGAAAGCAAGCTAAGCACTATAGTCCTCATTCTCCAGTTCCTGATTGTAGATGCCTTATTACTAGTTGCCCCAAGCTCCTCCTGCCAGGATTTCCCTGCCAAGATGAAATTTAACCTTGAACTGTAAGGCAAAACTATCCCTTCCCCTGATAAGTTCTTTTTGTTAAAGTATCTTATCACAGTAGCAGGAACAGCCCAAAACAGACATCAAATTAAAACCTCACAGAAGAGCTATAATGTTCCCCAGGGATATACCTTGGATATACATAAATCAATTTATAATGCTAGAACTGATATTAAAAGATTGACAACATAATTAAACTTTATAATTAATGGTCACTTCTTATCTATGAGCAACATGCCACAAAATCCTCTAGTTGCTGCTTGAAACTAAAAACAGCACCAGGCAATGGATATGTGTGTGTGTATATGTGTGTGTGTGTGTGTATACATATACATGTATGTGTGCATATCCTGTATTTCATTTTAATTATAGATTTCCAGATCCACATACATTCTTTCTCTTAATTTTTTTATTTTTTTTAAATTTATTGATATATTTTTATTTACATTTCAAATGATTTCCCCTTTTCTGGACCCCCACTCCCCGAACGTCCCATCAGCCCCCTTCCCTCCCCCTGTTTTCCCACCCAACCCTTCCCACTTCCCTGTTCTGGTTTTGCCCTATACTGCTTCACTGAGTCTTGCCAGAACAAGGGGCCACTCCTCCGTTCGTCTTGTACCTCATTTGATGTGCGGATTATGTTTTGGGTATTCCAGTTTTCTAGGTCAACACCCACTTATTAGTGAGTGCATACCATGATTCATCTTTTGAGTCTGGGTTACCTCACATAGTATGATGTTCTCCAGCTCCATCCATTTGCCTAAGAATTTCATGAATTCATTGTTTCTAATGACTGTTTCTAATACTCCATTGTGTATATATACCACATTTTTTGCATCCACTCTTCTGTTGAGGGATATCTGGGTTCTTTCCAGCTTCTGGCAATTATAAATAGGGCTGCTATGAACATAGTAGAGCATGTATCCTTAATACATGCTGGGGAATCTTCTGGGTATATGCCCAGGAGTGATATAGCAGGATCTTCTGGAAGTGAGGTGCCCAGTTTTCTGAGGAACCGCCAGACTGATTTCCAGAGTGGTTGTACCAATTTGCAACCCCACCAGCAGTGGAGGAGTGTTCCTCTTTCTCCACATCCTAGCCAACATCTGCTGTCTTCTGAATTTTTAATCTTAGCCATTCTGACTGGTGTAAGGTGAAATCTAAGGGTTGTTTTGATTTGCATTTCCCTAATGACTAATGAAGTTGAGCATTTTTTAAGATGCTTCTCCGCCATCTGAAGTTCTTCAGGTGGAAATTCTTTGTTTAAGTCTGTACTCCATTTTTTTATAGGGTTATTTGGTTTTCTGGAGTCTAACTTCTTGAGTTCTGTATATATATATATTAGATATTAGCCCTCTATCTGATGTAGGGTTGGTGAAGATCTTTTCCCAATTTGTTGGTTGCTGATTTGCCCTTTTGATGGTGCCCTTTGCCTTACAGAAACTTTGTAATTTTATGAGGTCCCATTTGTCAGTTCTTGATCTTAGAGCGTAAGCTATCGGTGTTCTGTTTAGGAACTTTCCCCCTGTACCAATGTCCTCAAGGGTCTTCCTCAGCTTCTTTTCTATTAGCTTCAGAGTGTCTAGCTTTATGTGGAGGTCCTTGATCCATTTGGAGTTGAGCTTAGTACAAGGAGACAAGGATAGATCAATTTCCATTCTTCTGCATGCTCACCTCCACTTGAACCAGCACCATTTATTGAAAAGGCTAGCTTTTTTCCATTGGATGTTTTCAGCCCCTTTCGTGAGGATCAAGTGGCCATAGGTGTGTGGGTTCATTGATCCGCCTGCCTGTCACTGTACCAATACCATGCAGTTTTTAACACTATTACTCTGTAGTATTGCTTGAGGTCAGGGATACTGATACCCCCAGAATTTCTTTTATTGTTGAGAATAGTTTTAGCTATCCTGGGTTTTTTGTTATTCCAGATGAATTTGAGGATTGCTCTTTCTAACTCTGTGAAGAATTGAGTTGGGATTTTGATGGGTATTGCGTTGAATCTGTATATTGCTTTTGGCAAAATGGCCATTTTAACTATATTAATCCTGCCAATCCATGAGCATGGGAGGTTTTTCCATTTTTTGAAGTCTTCTTCCATTTCCTTCTTCATAGACTTGAAGTTCTTGTCATAAAGATCTTTCACATGTTTGGTAAGAGTCACCCCAAGATACTTTATACTGTTTGAGGCTATTGTGAAGGGGGCCATTTCCCTAATTTCTTTCTCAGCCTGCTTATCCTTTGAGTATAGGAAGGCTACTGATTTCCTTGAGTTGATTTTATAACCTGCCACTTTGCTGAAGTTGTTTATCAGCTGTAGGCGTTCTCTAGTGGAGTTTTTTGGGTCACTTAGGTAGACTATCATATCATCTGCAAATAATGACAGTTTGACTTCTTCCTTTCCAATTTGTATCCCTTTGACCTCCTTATGTTGTCTAATTGCCTGAGCTAGTAGTACCTCAAGTACAATATTGAAAATATAAGGAGAAAATGGGCAGCCCTGTCTAGTCCCTGATTTTAGTGGGATTGCTTCAAGTTTCTCTCTATTTAGTTTGATGCTGGCTACTGGTTTGCTGTATACCAAATACCAAAATTAAATCAGGACCAAATAGATCATCTGAACAGTCCCATAACCCCTAAAGAAATATAAGGGATCATAGAAAGTCTTCCAACCAAAAAAAGCACAGGACCAGATGGTTTCAGTGCAGAATTCTATCAGACCTTCAAAGAAGACCTAACACCAATACTCTTCAAACTATTCCACAACACAGAAACAGAAGGAACACTACCCAATTCCTTCTACGAAGCCACAATTATGCTGATACCAAAACCATACAAAGATCCAACAAAGAAAGAAAACTTCAGACCAATTTCCCTTATGAACATCGATGCAAAAATACTCAATAAAATTCTTGCCAACCGAATCCAAGAACACATCAAAATGATCATCCATCATGATCAAGTAGGCTTTATCCCAGGGATGCAGGGTTGGTTCAATATTCGGAAATCCATCAATGCAATCCACTATAAACAAACTCAAAGAAAAAAAAAACCTCATGGTCATTTCATTGGATGCTCAAAAAGCATTTGACAAAATTCAGCATCCTTTCATGCTTAAAGTCTTGGAAAGAACAGGAATTCTTTCTCTTAATTAAGCCTAGAGTTTTTGTCCTTTCACTCAAAAAATTAAAAGGTAATTTTATGCCTTTTCTCTACATTTCTAAATTTATAGCATCCTGCACTTTGATGTCATAATTTAGTAAAAATAAGAACCACTAAAACATAAGTCCTCTGGTACTTCAGCATTTAATTGGATAACTAAGAGAGCTATGTAGTGATATGCAGCTGTGTAGTATACACAGAGGGAATATACAGGAGACGGGAAGTGGGGGAAGGATCATGTCCTAGACAAGACAGAGAATGTGATTTCACTGTGTTCTTAGAGAAAAATGTCAATTTAAAACTTACTAATTTTTTATTTTTGGAACTTTCCTGGTAGTATTTTTGGATTATTGTTGACTGTGCTAACCAAAGTTATAGATAAATGGAGTCAGCTCTAGCCACAACTTACTTGAATGGATGGGATCTAAGCTATACACAAATCCTTTGATGAATCAAAAGCAAGGATTTTCAGTGCTCGTTTGGCTCTTGAAGAACTACTGAGGATGTGAATCACATTATCTTGATCCCATGCATCCAGCAAGGGATTCATAAGGATATGTTAAACTTCCTACTTGCTTCGAGGGCACATTAAACATTGGTTTCATCTTTAAAAGACTGTGATGTAGTTGACATAAATTTAAACACATTTTTGGTTTTCCTGTGACTTGTTCTGTGCTTAAAGATATAATTATCTATTGGCCACTATTACAAAATCCAAACAAATCAATATATATATTATCCAAAAAAGTACAGACTACCCAGGATTTAATCCATAAAACTCAAGAGGGTTAACAAGCCAAAGGGCCCATCTGAGGATGCCTCAATTCCACTTGTGAGGGAGAAGAAAGCAATCATGGGGGTGCAGATGGAAGAAGGAACATGGGTGGGAGAGGGGAGGTGGAGGGAAAGGGGAGATATGATCAGGTATTGGGAGCGGAAACATAAGTGAAACCCTGAGGGCCAGCAGATGAATGGAAATATGCAATCTTTGGAAGTGGGATGTGATGGGACCCTCTAGAATGTACCAGAGACCTGGGTAGTGAGAGACTCTCTAGACTCAAAGTGAAGGACCTTAGATAAATGCCCAACAATGGGAAGAAGGAACTTGTAGCATCCACCTCCAGTAGAAAGACAAGGCATCAAGTGGATGGATGGGGTTGCCATCTCACACTCAAAAGCTCTGACCCAGAATTGTCCCTGCCTAAAAGTACTGCAGGGACAAAAAAAAATGGAGAAGAGCCTGAGAGAAAGGAGGTCCAGTGACCAGCCCAAATTGGGATCCATCTCAAGGAGAGGCTCCAATGCCTTACACTATTACTGGTGCTGTGGTGTACTTGCAGACAGGAGCTTAGCATGACTGCCCTCTGAGAAGCCCAATAAATAGATGACTAAATCAGATGCAGATACTTACACCCAACCAACGAACTGAAGTCAGGGATCCCTGTGGTTGTACTGGGGAAAGGCTAGAAGAATCTTAGAAAGAGGGTAACCCCATAAAAAGACCAGTAATCTCAAAAACTCCAGACCCCTGAGATCTCTCAGACACTGAGCCACCAACCAGGCAGCATACATGAGCTAGTCTGAAGTACCAGACACATATATAACAGATAACTTCCTAGGCTGGCCTCAGTGCGAGAAGATGCACCTAACCCTTGAGAGACTAGTAGGTAAAGCCAATCAACAACCTTGACAACCTGAGTTTGGTTATTGGAACCTTTGTGATAGGAGATAAATAATTCCTACAAGCTATTCTCTGACCTCTATATCTGCTTCATAGCACTCATGCATGCACTCGAACCCATATGTGCAAAGACATGAAAAATAATAAAATGGGGTGGGAGAGATTCACCTAGAAGATTGAAAAACTGTTTAAAATATTTGCTATTCTCAACAGATCCATCAAGACATGAACTTTAGGGGCTGCAGAGATATCTCAACAGTTAAGAGCACTTGCTGTTCTTGTAGAGGACCTGCCCTGATTCCTCAACACTCACACTGTGGCTTGCCACTGTCTGGAATTCTACTTCTAGGGGGTCAGATGCCCTCTCCTACCTCCTATGCACCAGGAATGTGCATAGTGCACTTACATACACACAAACAAATACTCATAGGCCGACATAAAATAAAAATAAGTCCTTATGCAAATAACTAAACTATTACTCATTCTTTATTGAATCAGCACAACAATAACATAAGGAAGAAAGTAATTTTAGAATTTTAATGATCAATCAAAAGATTCAGACAGTCTTCTGTACTAAGACTTTGGAAGATGAGTTATCGCATTATCTGTTCTATTAAATCAGTGCACACACTTCACTTGCACCCCTCAGTCTGTTCAGTACAGAGAAGAGTGGATGACACATAAAAGAAATGTAGTGAATGGTTTTTGAATGACTTATGCTTATGCTTAGCTACACTACTTAACACAAAAGCATCTTCACATAGCATCATGCTTGTAGTTCAAGTGAGCAATTTGCTGTGCTTACAACTTTTGAAATAGCTAGAAGCTATTTCAACTAATTTAATAAGGTAGTATAGATGAGAGGCAATATATACCTGAGTACAGCAGGAGTGAGAAGAAGAACCTACTAAATAACTACTTAGGACATAAGCCCTTGATAATAGTTTAGATGTAAGTAGAAGAAGGGGGTGTGTTCTAGTTTCATGTTGCTCAACAAAAAGGCAAGTTGGTGACTTACAATTACAAGTTATAGTTCATCATTGTGGAAAAGTCAAGCTGTAGCTGGTCACATGACATCAAAGATCAAGAGCAGAGAAGAATAGATGAATGTATACTCATTTGCTCACTTGTTGGACTCAGTTTGAGATAGGTTTCTCTGATCACAGAGTCAAGGTCTTCTTGGCTAGAGCATGGTGCTGCCTACAATGTGAAATCTTCCTACATCAACTAATTTAATAAGATAATTTCTCCACAGACCTAGCCCAGAGATCAACTTAATGTAAACAACTTTTCATTGAAATTCAATTCTCAGGTCATTCTAGGTAGTGTTAAGTTTATAATTAAAGATAACAACTATAAGGTGTATTATAATTAAGTACTTATTGGTTAGCTCCCATATGCTGAGTGCTACGCTCAGTAGTATAGAATGGTGATCATATATTTTTAAACTTAACCCTGAGAGAGTAACGTTGAGGTAGGTAATTTAGTTGATGACATCTGGGTCTCTGGTATGTGTTGTTTTTAAAACAAAATCCACAACGTTTGATTTACCAAATGAGGACTTAGAAACCAGACACTGTGGTGAAAACCTGCTATCTCAGAGGCAGAGACTTCCTACTGGTGTCCCAGAAGGAAAAAGGCTTCCATTCAACTCAAAGATCCTCCTTTCTCTGTCCTGGGTTTTCTTAGCTCATTCCCTGTCAACCGGTTACTTGTTCTGACTCTTGACTTATAGTTGGATTTTTTACCCCTTGTTTATAGAAAGCTCTTGGGTTAAAGACTTGTTAGGGCTGAGACACACCACAACAAGAAACAACATTTCCAGTCTACAATCTCCAGATTCACAATATGATTAAATATCTTGCAACAGGCACAGATCACTGAATGGCAATGTTGCTAGCAGAGTTACAAAATACATGACACAGGCAGGCAAGATAAGAATATGAAGTATTTCTCATCTAAAGATTGCAAATCCTGAGCCAGAAAGTAGAATCTCATTATCAGGCTAGGCAGCCCTCTCACTACTGGCCAAAGCAATGTCTCTTTTCATATTAAGTCAAAATAGAATGTATCAGTCTATAATTTAGAGAACTTTAATCATAGACTGCCCTAAAGTTATCCCATCCCACAATCCATTATAATTCTGAATAAGCTCTACACTGATCCATCTGATGTCTGTTGGAGTTATTCTGTCAAAGCCCCCTCATTGTGCAAAAGAAAGACACTCAAGGCATTCTCCATAGCTTTTTTTTTTAATCAAGGGTCATTATCTAATTAATCCAATGCTTTACCCCTTACCATCACAAATGTTTCAACACATTTTGTTTGGGGAACACTGACATTCACATCACAGATCGAGTAACATGTAAATGGCTCATAATAGAACTGAAATAACTAAATGTAATTTCTTTAAATGGATGTTTAAGATAAAGTGTCCTTAAAACTAATTTTTGATGATAATATAATCCTTATTCACCTGAAAAAAATCGGAACAAACACTCCAAATTAATGGGGAAAAGTATTTTTTTCATTTCCAAAAGCATTTCTTGTCTTACTACATTTTCATTTCTATTATTTTTTAATTATTTTATAGATTTCCATTCCAAATGTTGCCCCCTCCAAGTCCTCCCTGCAGAATTCTTCCCTTATCTTCCTCTGGTTTACCTTCAAGAGGGTGCTCCTTACCCTGAGGCATCTCTACAGGATTAGGGGCATCCTCTCCCACTGAGACCAGACAAGGCTACATACATGGCTAGAGGGTGGGGTGGGGAGTATTTTAAAAACTTCATTTTTTAATGGATTTTTGATTTCTTAAAGGGAATAATTTCTACTGAGGTGGCTTCAAGTGTTGAATTCCCTGGATTGAATTTAAAATATGATCTGTCTTGTTAATTTTTGAGAGTTACAAATATCTCCATAAATCCAGCTCTCCCTGAACTAGTGTTAAATGCTGAGTCATAGCAAGGGTAGTGATTAAAATGGGAAGTACTGAAATGACTCTCCTATAGATAGAGAGCAAAGTGCAGAAACTAAAGAAAAAGTGCAAGGACTGAGAGTCAGGAGTCACATAGATCCATAAGACAAGATGGAACAGGGTAACTTGAGGTTGCCTACACTCACGTGGTCTAAAAGTACAGAAAATGTTATTCAATAGGAAAGAAGACATATCTTAGGCTGCAAGATGACTCAGCACATAAAGATGTTTCTTGCCAAAGCTGACTGCCTGAGTTCAGTCTCTGGGACTCCAAAAATTTGTCTTTTGATCTCTTTATACAGAGCCCTGATATATGTGTATACACACACACACACACACACACACACACACACACACACACTCATGTATATGCAGACATACCATATAAGAATAGTATTTAAACAAGGTATTTCTATGCAGTTGATAAAGGTGTGCCCTAAACATTGTGTTTGAGAAAGCTGTCATGACATTTGTGCAGAGAAGGGAGCATAAATAGGAAGAATATAGACAGGGATGCTGATGCTAGGATATATGCTCTAGGAATCAAGATATGACCATGCAGTGCAGCATGGGGAAAAGCAGAGCCTAAGGTGGGATTGAAGTGAAGTGTTCTGTAAGGCATTGCTCATCTTATAGTGCTCCCATGGGACTAATAAGAAGATGTCACTCTTGAGAGCTTTCCCTCCACACAGACTGCATAGCAAAGGATCAGGATTCTGAAATCATCATAAGCAGCCTCTAAGGTCTGAAACAGCATAATGGTAGAAAGAAAAGTGATAAATCCCACGTCTTAACACACTGTGTGTATATGAGAACCTTTGTAAGGTCACGGTAAATCTTATCATATTAACTAAAGTGTGGTACAGTCATCAGAATGCTATGACTGAATTATCCAGGCATAGCCATTATTGCATCAAAAATTCTAGCTTTTCCAAATTACTAAGAGAGGAAATGGAAACTTAAAAAATAAACATAAAACATAGCCTAGAAATAATAACATTCTCTCATGGCCAAATGTCAAACATCTGACATTTATGCGACTAAATTAAGCCAAAGTTCTCATTTAATCAAGTTATGCTTGTTGAAGGAGACACAGGGATCTAATAGACTATGTGTGAGAAAACTGTTTAATTTTAACAAAAATATGACTATAGTGATAAATGTTAGAACTACTCTAGTCAGGAAAATGCCTTTCTTTATATAAATATCTCCACAAGTAGTCAGCTCTAAACAAATACACAAGTGATGTTAAATAGAAGAAATAGGCTGTACTTATATGAATGTGCGTGTGTGTGTGTGTATGTGTGTGTGTGTGTGTGTGTGTGTAATAATAGTGAAGAAGGCATGAATTTGAAGGGACACAGGAGGTGTTGCAGGAGAGGAAGGGGTGACAATGATGTAAATATAGTACTCATGTTTAAAATCCTCAACCAAAAATTTTTTTGAAAAATAAAATATTTTAACTTTTTATTATTAGCAAAGAAACAATATAGGTAAATACTTGTGAGTACTTTTGAAACAAGATCAAATGAAGCCGTGTTTGCATGGGCAGTGTTGTTTAAACAGACAAAGAAGAAATGACACCATTCTGCTGCCCTTAACACAGATGGGTTTTGTGTGGGCCAAATTTATAATGTTCATAGCAGATGGGAAGAAAAAAAAAAGCTTTTAAAAAATTTCTGAAATAGTAGTATGATCATGTAAAAATATGTTTTACTAAAATATATGTGCCTCATGTGGCTACTTTTAGAGATCCCATTGAGTGTTCAAAGTGTAATATGTGTGCTCTTGAAATAAATCTATGTAACTAAAATTAAAGATGTGAGACAGAAAAGAATGTTCTAAAGTGGCTATTGACAAGCACATAGAATCACACTGTTGGATGTCTGTGGTTATGTCAGAAATAGTAATTGTCAAGAAATTCTTAATTGAAAATATTAATCTGCTGTCAAGTGTCATATCTTGTAAACATCTTTTGCCATCTTCTTAGCTGCTTCTTATTACACTTGTGTGTTTCTTAAATTATATAACAATTTCATGGGCTGATATAGTATCATTTATTTTGTCCCTGATGTCTACATTTTATGACTCTGAGAAAAAATTATTTTCCATATTTGTATCTTTTTTAAAGATTTATTTATCTATTTATGAGTATACTGTAGCTGTCCTCAGACACCACAGAGGAGGGCATCAGATCCCATTACAGGTGGTTGTGAGCCGTCAAGTGGGTGCTGGGAATTGAACTCAGGACCTCTGGAAGAGCAGTCAGTGCTCTTAACCTCTGAGCCATCTCTTCAGCCTCCCATATTTGTATCTTAAAGCACATAGTTTATTCCCATTGCATCATATCTTCTATATGGGTCTTCTGCCCATTTGGAGTTGATTTTTGTGTATTGTGAGAGAGGAAAGAGAGAAGTTTATGTCATTTATTCAACCAACCTACATTTTTTAATTAGGACATTTATTCTGGTTATGTTCAATGTTTTAAATATATATATATTCTATGACATGTGAGTTTCTGACTGTACTGTCCATGTGCTTCTTGTTCTCCGCTTGCTTGTCTTTGTGGTTTAGTGCTGTTCTGGATAATGTTTGCTTCCTTTTTTCTTCTTCATATTCACATTCTGAGACATTCTCATGCTTGGTAATAGCTCCTTGTTCCTAGATCCAGGTCTAGCATTGTAAGGTTAGTCCAATGGGAATGAAGCCTTCGATTTGCTTATCTTGTGAAGACTTCATGTCTGCTGGGTTTCTAAAGGGGAACTTTGCTGAATACAGTCCCCATTATTGCCATGATTTTCTCCTCTTCCTTTTTAGGGCTTTGACAATGCATCTCCTTGTGTCCTAAAAACTCTGTTTTGGTTTCAGTGGGGACCTTTGTGGGAAGTTGGAATTGGTACTGTTCTTTTGCTTAGCACTCTTTCTCTGTCTAAACTTTGAACAGTGCAAAATATTTTTGGCCTCCAGAAGCTGTTCTATTACTATTTTCTGTCAAGTCTTTGGGGTCTTGGAGTCTGAAAACCTAAATGGTCATAAGTGGGGAAGTTTGGAGATATTCCATTGCCTAAGATGTGAATGCCCATTTCACCTGTACTGGACAACCCATAATCTCTCTATTTGCTAAATACATCTTATTAGATTTGGGGATTTCTTCATTTTGCTTTTCTTTGCATTTTGTGTAACTGACATATTTTAGGAGTTTGCTTTATAGTTCAGGAAATCTCTCTTCCACTTGGGCTGCTCTATACTTGAGGTCCTGTGCTGTGTTTTTGAGTCTTATCAGTGGAGTTCTTCCACTTGAGGGCTTCTGTTTGGCTGTTTTAAATGATCTCTATCTCACAGCTGGATTTCTTATTTGGATCATGAATCACCTTCCTGGTTTACTTGAAATGGCAATCTTCTCAATGCAGCTCATTGGGTTTCCTTAGAATCATTGTTTTGGTTTTTATAACATAATTGTTCCACTTTCTCCCACTTTGGGGTCTGGGCAATGGTGATTCTTGAAAAGTTCAGCCTACCTTTCTTTTATTTTCATGTTTTTATGGTTTCCTAGTGATATTTGCACATTATGATCTATCATTTCTATTAACATTATAGTATGGCTTTTGTAGTAAAGACTACTACAACCTGTTTTGGAATGGCACATTGCTACAATGTGTTGGTCTACTTTCAATTGGGCTCAGTGGTGCCACCTCCATAAGCCTTCCTCACACTGCAGTCAGTGGCTTTGGAAGTGGTGAATGAGAGTGTGAAAGACCAGAGCAATGTGGAATGCATTTCAGCATCTTATGTAAATGTAGCATGGCACATACTACACCAGACCTTCCCTAAATCCCAATTCTGTGGGCTGGGAGATTCACACAACCCTAGAGAACTTGAGCCAAGGGTCAGGGAGGCTTAGAGAACTGAAAGTTTGTATGGTAAAATCTATGTCATCACATCTTGGAAGTCCCATTCTTCACTTGATCTTAGCCAAAAGGCCAAGAAGCAATTTGGAAGTCCCATTCTTTTCAATCATCCTTTGAAGTGCCTTCTTTAAAATGAGATTAGGTTGATCTGACATTCCCTGACCTGCATCTTCTAGCAATAATGATCTCTTTATGCTGCAGAGAAAACCCACAGGTTTGTACTCTGGATTTCAACTGACTGTAAATTGGTCTCAGCCTTTCCTTGTTTTGCCAGTGTTGAAGGAATTTGGCAAGAGCCATTTGATTCTTTTTTAAGTAAATTCTTTTTTTTCTTTTTTTTGTTTCATTCGATATATTTTTATTTACATTTCAAAAGTACTTCACAGAAGTCACATAAGCCCACTTCCCTCCCCCTATTCTCCCACCCACCCCTCCCACTTCTCTGTTCTGGTTTTGTCTTATACTGCTACACTGAGTCTTTCCAGAACCAGGGGCCACTCCTCCATTCTTCTTGTACCTCATTTGATGTGTGGATTATGTTTTGGGTATTCCAATTTTCCAGGTTAATATCCACTTATTAGTGAGTGCATACCATGATTGATCTTTTGAGACTGGCTTAACTCCTCCACTGCTGGTGGGGTTGCAAATTGGTACAACCACTCTGGAAATCAGTCTGGCAGTTCCTCAGAAAACTGGGCATGTCGCTTCCGAAAGATACTGCCATTTGATTTTAATGCCCTTGTAATTCCTTTCTTCTCCTCCTCCTTTTCCTCCTCCTCCTCCTCCTCCTCCTCCTCCTCCTCCTCCTCCTCCTCCTCTTTCTCCTCCTTCTTCTGCTTCTCAGATGCTTGGTATGCAGAGCAAGCTTCTTATTCTCTTCTACAAGTTTACAAGCCTCATTCTGGTGAGCAGAGGTTTTAACTAGCAGATCACTGTCGCATACCCAGTACCATGTTCCACCTACCTTCAATGATAGTGTTGGCCTCACATTCAGATATCAGACGATCTCATTCCCAATCCATCTTTCCCAGAAGTCCTTCTTTCTCAGACCACAGTTATGGTTGGTGAGAACCTCTGGCAATCAGGACCCAAAAGGAGAATGTTAATTAACGAGTATTTGGAACCTTGTTGGCAGGTTGGAGAAAACAAAAATTCACTTGTGATGTACATTCAACAACAAGGGCCAAGGGGATAAAGAAGCCTATCGTGTAATCTTAGACAGACTCCAGATAAGAAATGCTCACCATGATTCACAATTGCCCATGACAAAGACATGAGCATGATGTGTAATAAACAGTCATTGAATGTCTTTTTATTTAATAACTGCTAAATTAATAGAAGTGGAAAACCTTAAAACAAGAAGAGTCAGTGTCGTGAGCATTTACAAGCTGCTTATAATATTTACAGCCCATTTTTTTCTTGCACACTGAATTGGACCACTTTTCCCAGCCTGCACTGCAGTTTGATATGGCTAATTAGCTAAACTCTGAATGGTGTAAGGTCACTATAAAGGATAATTCCTGTTTACAGGCTTGGTCTATGTAAAACTGCCCATTTTCTTTACCTGGAGGCTAAATACAGAGGACTCATGGTACCTGCAGGACACAATGAGGCCCAAGGTACAGAAAGCCTCTGAGGGCCCCTGTTCACCAGCAATGGACAGACTTCCGGTGAGAGTGAAGTTTAGTTGGAGAATTTGGTGACTTGTTTTCAGCAATAGCATTTTCCTGATGCTTTCAAGGTCATGTATATTGTAAAGAGTGCTTTCTCTGGAGAAAATGTACATATAGATGAATAGAACAGAACTCATCAGGAAAAAGGAAAAAGAAAGCATATCTCTAAAAGAAGAATGAATAGTATATAAGTTAGTTTGAAATCATCAGGGAAAGACCCTTTAAGTAAAATGAATCCATTAAAATGGATTCATGAATGAAGTTGCCTACTGAAATGCATTAAGCAGAGACAACAGTGAAGAATTTGACAAAACTCATCTTAAGAGAGACATTTTCCCAAGATGAGAACAGAGTGGCAAGGGGGCACGTAGACTGAAGTCCTCAGTAAACTGTACTGTAGACTTCATTTAACTCTGGGGCAGGACCACTTTAAAATGTTTTGCCTAGTCAGTATATTACAGGATTTTTCTACACTGTGCAGGATTCACAATATCTCTGCAAATTTTCCATGCAAATAAAAGTAAATATGCTTCTTAATACCTCAGTGAAGCCAAAGGATGTGCTCATATCAGTACTAAATAATAAGATGAAGTAGATGATATGGAGAAAGAGGAACACTCCTCTATTTCTGGTAGGATTGCAAGTTGGTACAACCACTCTGGAAATCAGTCTGGCTGTTCCTCAGAAAACTGTACACTTCTGGGTATAGAAGATGCCCCAACATGTAATAAGGGCACATGCTCCACTATGTTCATTAAAGCCATATTTACAATAGCTGGAAGCTGGAAAGAACCCAGATGTCCCCCAACAGAGGAATGGATACAGAAAATGTGGTAATTTACCCAGTGGATTATTAAAACAATGAATTTATGAAATTCTTAGACAAATGGATGGAACTAGAAAATATCATCCTGATTGAGGTAACTCCATCACAAAAGAACACTCATGGTAGGCACTCATAAGGCACTGATAAGTGGATATTAGCCCAGAAGTTCAGAATAACCCAAGATATAACTCACAGACCACATGAAATTCAAGAAGTAAGACCAAAGTGTGGGTACTTCGTTCCTTCTTAGAAGATGGATCAAAATACCCATGGGAGGAGATACAGAGACAAAGTGTGGAACAGACACTGAAGGAAAGGCCATCCAGAGACTGCCCCAACTCAGGATCCATCCCATATACAGTTACCAAATCCAGACACTAGTGTGGATGCCAACAAGCACTTGCTGACAGGAGCCTGATATAGCTTTCTCCTGAGAGGCTCTGTCAGTGCCTGACAAATACAGAAGTGGATGCTCACAGCCATCCATTGGATTAAGCACAGGGTCCCCAGTGGAGGAGCTAGAAAAGGGGCCAAAGGAGCTGAAGGGGTTTGTAGTCCCATAGAAGGAACAATAACATGAACCAACCAGTACCTCCAGAGCTACCAGGGACTAAAACACCAACCAAAGAGTACACATGGAGGGACCCATGGCTCCAGCCTCATATGTAGCAGAGAATGGCCTTGTTGGACATCAATGACAGGAGAGGCCCTTTGTGAAAGCTGTGAAAGCTTGATGCCCCAGTGTGAATTCCAGGTCAGGAAAGTGGGAGTTGGTGGTTTAGTGAGCAGGGGTTGGGAAGATGGGATGGGGTGGTTTTGGATGGGAAAGGAGGAAAAGAGATAATATTTGAAATGTAAATAAAGAAAAATATCTCATTAGTCATTAGGGAAATGCAAATCAAAACAACCCTGAGATTTCACCTCACACCAGTCAGAATAGCTAAGGTTAAAAACTCAAGAGACAGCTGGTGTTGGCGAGGGTGTGGAGAAAGAGGAACATTCCTCCACTGCTAGTGGGATTGCAAGATGGTACAACCACTTTGGAAATCAGTCTGGCTTTTCCTCAGAAATCTGGGCATGACACCGGGAGGACCCTGCTATATTACCCCTGGGCATATACCCAGAGGATTCCCAGCATGCAGTAAAGACACATGCTCCACTATGTTCATTGCAGTCCTGTTTGTAATAGCCAGAAGCTGGAAAGAACCCAGGTGTCCCTCAACAGAGGAATGGATACAAAAAATGTGGTATATTTATATAATGGAGTACTATTCAGCCATCAGAAACAATGAATTCATGAAATTCTTAGACAAATGTATGGATCTGGAGAACATCATACAAAGTAAGGCGACCCAGTCTCAAAAGATCAATCATCAATCATAGTATGCACTCACTGATAAGTGGATATTAGCCTAGAAATGTGGAAAACCCAAGACATAATCCACATATTAGTTGATGTCCAAGAGGAACGGAGGAGTGGTCCCTGGTTCGGGAAAGACTCAGTGCAGCAGTATAGGAGAATACCAGAACAGGCAAGTGGGAGGGTTGGATGGGGGAATAGCGGGAGGGAAGGGGGCTTATGGGACTTTTGGGGAGTGGGAAGCCAGGAAAAGGGAAATCATTTGAAATGTAAATAAAAATATATTGAATAAAAAAAGAATATATCTAATAAAAAAGAAAACAAAAAAAGAAAGGAAAGAAAGAAAGAAAAAAGAGAGAAGTTGTTTGGGCTTTAGATATCAACACAAAAATGTTAATTTGGTCTGTGTTTTATTTTATTGTAAGAAGTCTGTTCTTGTGCAAGTATTGTCAGAACAAAGTAGTAATAAAGAAATTTTATGCTTGAAAAAATAGGAGTAGATGTACTAACAAAGTATCAGATTTACAGTAATTGTGTATTCTTTAAATTTCAATGCCAAATCCATTATTTACAAAAATATTCTGAATTTATTATTTACTAGTTTTTGGAAAAAATAGTTTAACTTTTTTTAATGCTTATTTATTCACTTTACATCAAAATCACATCCAACCTTTCCCCCATCCTCCCAGTCCACCCTTCCAAATCCCTCCTTTATTACCCTCTCCCGTCTCCACAGAGAAGGGGGAGCACCCTTGGGTACCACCCACCTCTGACAGTCCTGTGAATTCAATAGCAGAGAAGAGTCAGAGAAATCTCCCACTCCACTTTCAGAAGACCCACACGAAGACAAAGCTGCACATGTGTTGCAAATGTGTCGGGGTCTAGGTCTAGACCCTACATGTTCTTTGGTTGGTGCTTCAGTCTGTGTGAGCCCTGTGGGCCCAGGTGAGTTGACTCTGGAGGTCTTCTTGTGGTGTCCTTGAGCCCTCTGGATCCCTCAATTTTTCCTCTATTCTTCCACAAGACTCCCCACAGTCCACGTACTATTTGGCTTTGGGTCCCTGCATCTGTTTCCACTGGCTGTTGAATGAAGCCTCTCAGAAGACAATTATGCTGGGCTCCGCTCTGCAAGCACAGCAGAGCTTCATTAAGTGTCCGGGGTTGGCTTCACATGGGATGGGTCTCAAGTACGGTCAGTCATTGCTTAGCCTTTCCTTGAGCTCTGTTCCGACTTTATTCTTGAGTATCTTTTAGGCAGGACAGATTTTGGGTTGAAGGTATTGTGGGTAACTTGATGTTTTCCTCCCTCTACTGAAAGTCCCACCTGGCTACAGGGGGTGACTGCTTAAGTCTCCATATCCCTTGCTGTTAGGAGTCTCAGCAAGGGTCACCTCCACCAACTCCTGGAAGTCTCCATTTCCTTTCCTAGGTCTCCTGCTAGTCCCAGAGATGCTGGCCACCAATTTCTGTCCTCATTTCAAGACCTCTCAGCGCCCTCTGCCTGATCCCCATCCCTGTTCCCCTCCTCACCCCCTTTCCCATCCAGCTCCCTCCCTCCCTCCACCTCTGATATCTATTTCATTTTCCCTCTGAGTGAGATTCACACACTCTCCCTTGGGCCTCCTTATTACTCAGTTTTGTTGGGTCTGTGGATTGTAGCATGGTTATCCTGTACTTTTTGGCTAATGTACACTTACGATTGAGTACATACCATGTGCATCTTTATGAGTCTGTCTTACTTCACTCAGTAGGATATTTTCCAGTTCCATCCATTTGCGTGCAAGTTTCATCATATATTTGTTTTTAATAGCTGAATAGTATTCCATTGTGTAGACTATACCATATTTTCTTTATCCATTCTTCAGTTGAGGGACATCTAGCTTGTTTCCTAGATGTTGGCTACTATGAATAGGAATGGGGAAAACTAGCTAACTTTTAAATACTGGTTTGTATAAATTGAGAATGAGTCATTATCTCCTCAAAATACCCAAAATTATGGAAATCTAGAACCTTTATAGAAAGAAAATACCTTCACATTTATTTATTATAAATGGCTCCCTACAGATGCCAAATTTTCCTGGCAGAAGTAAGCCACAGGAGGAAAAGCCCTTGAAGGAAAGCACGTTTGTTACAGTTCATGGAAATCCATCTACTCCCCCTGCCTTATACAGCAGGTGCTTCTTAGTTGGGGCTGCATTTTGGGGGAGTGTAAAAACAGGTATTCATGTCTGTCAACCAAGCAACTAGAGGTTTGACTTCTCTCTGTACCTTCATTCAGAAACTCCACTTTGAGTTTTCCTCTATACATATTTCTTATTGTTCATCTCAAAGTCTTGAGATTTTTTTGGTTTAAAAAACAATAGGTCAGGCTGGTCTTGAACTCATGATCCTCCTGCCTCTGCCTCCTTCAGCAAATCCTACTGGCATGCACCACCACAACTGACAAAGGATGGTCTTGTTAGACACCAAAGGGAAGAGAGGCCCTTGGTCCTGGAAAGACTTGATGCCATAGTGTAGAGAAATACCAGGACAGGGAAGCAGGGGGTGGATTGATTGGGGAAGGGAAGATGGCTTATGGGAGTTTCAGGGGAGGGGGGACCAGGAAAGGGGACAACATTTGAAATGTAAATAAAGAATATACCTAATGAAAAAAAAATAAAACCAGCGCAAGACACTGTAAAGCAACAAACAAACAAACAAACAAAAACAAAAATCAATATGAATCAGATTATTAAGGAACTGAAGGAATAAAAGAAAAACTACATTATAAGAGACCTTAGTTAGGATTTTAATTGTTTTGAAGAGACACCATGACTAAGGCAACTCTTAAACGGGACACCATTTAATTGTGACTGACTTACAGGATGAGAGGTTCAGTCCATTATCATCATGTCTGCGTAAACATGGTGCTAGGGAAGATAAAAGTTCTACATCTTATTCCGAAGGGAACCAGGAGAAGACTGTCTCTTGTGTAGTTTTGTCAAAAGCATTTGACAAAATTCAGCATCCTTTCATGCTAAAAGTCTTGGAAAGAACAGGAATTCAAGGCCCATCTAAACATAGCAAAAGCAATATACAGCAAACTGGTAGCCAACATCAAACTAAATGGAGAGAAACTTGAAGCAATCCCACTAAAATCAGGGACTAGACAAGGCTGCCCCCTCTCTCCATATCTTTTCAATATAGTTCTTGAAGTTTTAGCTAGAGAAATTAGACAACATAAGGAGGTCAAAGGGATACAAATTGGAAAGGAAGAAGTCAAACTATCACTATTTGCAGATGATATGATAGTATACTTAAGTGACCCAAAATACTCTACCAGAGAACTCCTACAGCTGATAAACAACTTCAGCAAACTGGCTTGTTACAAAATCAACTCAAGCAAATCAGTAGCCTTTCCATACTCAAAGGATAAGCAGACTGAGAAAGAAATTAGGGAAATGACACCCTTCACAATAGCCACAAACAGCATAAAGACTCTTACCAAACAAGTGAAAGACCTATATGACAAGAACTTCAGATCTCTGAAGAAGGAAATCTAAGAAGACCTCAGAAAATGGAAAATTTTTCCATGCTCATGGATTGGCAGGATTAATATAGTTAAAATGGTCATTTTGCCAAAAGCAATATACAGATTCAATGCAATCCCCATCAAAATCCCAACTCAGTTCTTCACAGAGTTAGAAAGAGCAATTCTCAAATTCATCTGGAATAACAGAAAAACCCAGGATAGCTAAAACTATTCTCAACAGTAAAAGAACTTCTGGGAGAATCAGTATCCCAGACCTCAAACATCACTACAGAGCAATAGTGATAAAAACTGCATGGTATTGGTACAATGACAGGCAAGTGGATCAATGGAATAGCACTGAAGACCCAGAAATGAACCCACACACCTATGGTCACTTGATCTTCGACAAAAGAGCTAAAAATATCCAGTGGAAAAAAAGATAGCCTTTTTAACAAATGGTGCTGGTTCAATTGGAGGTCAGCATGCAGATGGATGTGAATTGATCCATTCTTATCTCCTTGTACTAAGCTCAACTCCAAGTGGATCAAGGACTGCCACATAAAACCTGACACACTGAAACTAATAGAAAAGAAACTGGTGAAGACCCTTGAGGACATCGGTACAGGGGAAAAGTTCCTGAATAGAACACCAATAGCTTATGCTCTAAGATTAAGAATTGACAAATGGGACCTCACAAAATTACAAAGTTTCTGTAAGGCAAAGGACACTGTCAAAAGGACAAAACAGCAACCAACAGGATCTTCACCAACCCTAAATCCAACAGAGGGCTAATTTCAAATATATACAAAGAACTCAAGAAGTTAGCCCCTAGAGAACCAAATAACCCTCTTAAAAATGGGGTACAGAGATAAAGAATTTTCACCTGAAGAACTTCGGATGGCTGAGAAACACCTTAAGAAATGTTCAGCATCATTTATCATTAGGGATTTGCAAATCAAAACCACCCTGAGATTTCACCTCACACCAGTCAGAATGGCTAAGGTTAAAAACTCAGTAGACAGCAGGTGTTGGTGAGGATGTGGAGAAAGAGGAACGCTCCTCCACTACCGGTGGGATTGCAAGATGGAGGTAGCACTTTGGAAATCAGTCTGCTGGTTCCTCAGAAAACTGGACATGACACTTCCGGAGGACCCTGCTATACCTCTCCTGGGCATATACCCAGAGGATTTCCCGACCTGCAATAAGGACACATGTTCCATTATGTTCATAGCAGCCTTATTTATAAAAGCCAGAAGCTGGAAAGAACCCAGATGTCCCTCAATGGAGGAATGGATACAGAATTTGTGGTATATTTACACAATGGAATACTACTCAGCAATTAAAAACAATGAATTCATGAAATTTTTAGGCAAATAGTTGGAACTGGAAGTTTCTAAGTGAGGTAACCCAATCACAAAAGAATACACATGGAATGCAATCACTGATTAGTGGATATTAATTAGCCCAGAAGCTCTGAATTCTCAAGACACAGTTAGCATATCAAATGATACTCAAGAAGAGGGAAAGAGAGGGCCCTAGTTCTGAAAAGAGTTGATCCAGCATTGCAGGGGAGTACCAGGACAGAGAAATGGGAGGGGTGATTGGGAAATGGTCAGAGGGAAGAGGGCTTATGAGACCGATGGGGAGGGGGGAACCGGGAAAGGGGAAAGCATTCGGAATGTAAACAAAGAATATAGAAAATAAAAAAAAAAGAAAAAGAAAAAAAAAGAAAACAAAAGGAAGAGGGTCTCAAGCCTACTCCCACAGTGAGCCACTTTCTCCAACAAGGCCACGCCTATTCTAACAAGGCCACGCCTACTCCAACAAGGCCATACTTCCTAAAGGTGCTACTCCATGAGCTGAGTGTATTCAAATTACCACAGTAAGGAAAGGATATCTTCTTTTTTATATTAAAATCTTCAATGAGATTTGAATTTAGCTCTGAACACAGCTCATATTTCCTCTCCTGTACATATTTGACATAAAAAGTAAAACTGGTCATGAATATTTTTGTGTTGTTTAGAGATTTGAAATGGAAATACATATAAGCATTTTGAGGCCAGATCAAGTAATCTGTTCACAAATCAGCTATCAAGGTAGAATATGGTATTTGTTAGGATTATGAATCAGTGCTTAATTGCCATCCTATAATGCACAAAGTCCTGTAATAATCAGTAGCAAAAAAGACGTATGTACATGATTTTTAAAGGAAAAGACGTGTGGTTTTGAAAGCATCGTGCTGCGACTTGTCACAGATCCGGATGGAGCAGACCAAGTGAATGCTGAAGACAGGGCTAGTGCAGCACAGTATACCTAAATATTCCTCACACAGTTGTGTGAAAATGGATTCGTGAATGAACTTGAACTTGATGTCTTGATAGCTCAGCAAGAACATTCTTCCTCTCCCTCCTCACCATTACAAGGAGGGCTTTCATGCATGAGAAAAGATTTTACTTATTTTAAGTCAAGCTAGTGATTGTTCTCTTCTCTTCGCTGATTTTAATCGCCCTTGTAGAACATTCAAACTGAACAGAAAACATTAACATTAGAATAATTTTGGTTACAATTTATTTATTTATTATTTATTTATGTATTCATTATTTATTCTCTTTCTCTTTCTCTCTCTCTGTCTCTCTCGCGTGCGCGTGTATGTGTGTGTGTGTGTGTGTGTGTATGTATGTGTGCGTGTGTGCGTGTGTGTGTGTATGTGTGTGTGTGTGTATGTGTGTGTGTGTGTATGTGTGTGTGTGTGTATGTATGTGTGTGTGTGTATGTATGTGTGTGTGTATGTGTGTGTGTGTATGTGTATGTGTGTGTGTGTGTATGTATGTGTGTGTGTGTGTGTGTGTGTGTGTGTATCATAGAGTGTGAGTAGAGCTCACAGTGGAGCTGGCACGAGTCAGTTCCCTCTGTCCACCAAGTGGGTCCCCAGGACTAAACTTAGGTGGTAGGTTTGGTAGGAAGCTCCTTTGCCTGCTGAGTCATCCTGCTGTCCCTAGAATATCTTGCATATCATTTAAATGATTGACTATTTTTCTAGTTATGAAAATAGTTAATATTCGCTTAATCTTATTGATCTTGTCATCCAGAGGTAAGCCCGTCTGCATAAACAAGGAGCTGTGCAGCTCAGCCCGCACACACTCTGCGGTGGTGAGGTTGGCACCACATCATTGTTCTTACTTTGCTTTAGCAATGATGCACTTTTATTTCAAAATTTAATAGTTGAAGAAAACGTGCCTAGTGAGACTGGTATAGGAAAAATATGTTAATATATGATATTTTAATGGCACCCATAGCTGAACACAAGCTCATTCGTCGGAGCTCCTTCTGGAAGGCTTCTGTTTTGAGGGATCCCTGACGCAGAGGTCTCTGCTAGCACCTCCATCTCCAGAGCTGCCTGGAAGTCATGGTAGCCAAAGCCAGAAGGTAACATGTTAGTTTTTAAGTCAGGACAGGAGTAAATCAGAAACGACAGGATTACAATCTGTGCGTGCCAGAAGAGGGAAAGGGGACCCATCAATGTGTGAAGGCTCGACTTGAGAGTTGCAGAATGAACAGGTAAAAACGGGGGTCCCACCATGCAAAAATCTTGGAGGGCGTGGGACAAAGATGGAGTTACAACCAAAAGTAGAGAGGGAGATCTACAAGGGGACGTGAAGGAGGCAGGAAAACTGTCACTCCGAGTGCAACACATGCTTCTACTGCACATGACATGCATGGGCTGACAGCTTTGATTGATTCCAAGTAGGTGGGAGAGAAAAAATGCAAATGCAAACCAAACACTGCTCACAGTAATTACACACTACAAGCAGGAGGAGATAGTGCCTTCTAATTGTGTTGGGAGGAGACTAGTCTTTTTTTTGTTTTTTTGTTTTTTTATTTTTTAATATTTTTATTTTCTATATTCTTTGTTTACATTCCAAATGATTTCCCCTTTCCCAGATCCCCCCTCCCCATATGTTCCATAAACCTTCTTCTCTCCATCCATTCTCCAATCACCAGCCTTCTTTTTCTCTGTCTTTATATTCCCTTCCCATGCTAGATGAATCCTTTCCAGGATCAGGACCCTCTCCATACTTCTTTTTGTTTTTTTTAAATTTTTTTTATTCGATATAATTTATTTACATTTAAAATGATTTCCCCTTTTCTAGACCCCCCCCACTCCCCGAAAGTCCCGTAAGCCCCCTTCTCTTCCCCTGTCCTCCCTCCCACCCCTTCCCAGTTCCCCGTTCTGGTTTTGCCGAATACTGTTTCACTGAGTCTTTCCAGAACCAGGGACCACTCCTCCTTTCTTCTTGTATCTCATTTGATGTGTGGATTATGTTTTGGGTATTCCAGTTTTCTAGGTTAATAACCACTTATTAGTGAGTGCATACCATGATTCACGTTTTGAGTCTGGGTTACCTCACTTAGTATGATGTTCTCTAGCTCCATCCATTTGCCTAAGAATTTCATGAATTCATTGTTTCTAATGGCTGAATAGTACTCCATTGTGTAGATATACCACATTTTTTGCATCCACTCTTCTGTCGAGGGATACCTGGGTTCTTTCCAGCATCTGGCAATTATAAATAGGGCTGCTATGAACATAGTAGAGCATGTATCCTTATTACATGGTGGGGAATCCTCTGGGTATATGCCCAGGAGTGGTATAGCAGGATCTTCTGGAAGTGAGGTGCCCAGTTTTCGGAGCAACCGCTAGACTGCTTTCCAGAGTGGTTGTACCAATTTGCAACCCCACCAGCAGTGGAGGAGTGTTCCTCTTTCTCCACACCCTCTCCAACACCTGCTGTCTCCTGAATTTTTAATCTTAGCCATTCTGACTGGTGTAAGATGAAATCTCAGGGTTGTTTTGATTTGCATTTCCCTAATGACTAATGAAGTTGAGCATTTTTTAAGATGCTTCTCCGCCATCTGAAGTTCTTCAGGTGAGAATTCTTTGTTTAACTCTATACCCCATTTTTTAATAGGGTTGTTCGGTTTTCTAGAGTCTAACTTCTTGAGTTCTTTATATATATTGGATATTAGCCCTCTATCTATTAAAGGCAGTAAGAGAAAAAGGCCAAGTAACATATAAAGGAAGACCTATCAGAATCACAGCAGACTTTTCACCTGAGACTATGAAGGCTAGAAGGTCCTGGGCAGATCTCATGCAGACTCTAAGAGAACACAAATGCCAACCAAAACTACTATATCCAGCAAAACTCTCAATCACCATAGATGGAGAAACTAAGATATTTCACGACAAAACCAAGTTTACCCAATATCTATCCACAAACCCAGCCCTAAAAAGGATAATAGGAGGACAACACCAATACAAGGAGGGAAACTTCACCCTGGAAAAAGCAAGATAGTAACCTTTCATCAAACCCAAAAGAAGTTAAGCAATTAAATTTAAAAAATAACGTCAAAAATGATAGGAAGTAACAATCACTATTCCTTAATATCTCTTAACATCAATGGACTTAATGCCCCAATAAAAAGACACAGACTAACTGACTGGATACGTAAACAGGACCCTACATTTTACTGCTTACAGGAAACACACCTCAGGGTCAAAGACAAACACTACCTTAGAGTAAAAGGCTGGAAGACAATTTTACAAGCAAATGGTCTCAGGAAACAAGCTGGAGTAGCCATTTTAATATCAGATAAAATTGACTTTCAACCCAAAGTCATCAAAAGAGACTCTGAGGGACACTTCTTGCTGGTCAAAGGAAAAATACAACAAGAAGAACTCTCAATCCTGAACATCTATGCTCCAAATGCAAGGGCACCCTCTTTCATAAAAGAAACTTTATTAAAACTCAAACCACACATTGCACCTAACACAATAATTGTGGGTGACTTCAACACTGCACTTTCCTCAATGGACCGATCAGGAAAACAGAAACTAAACAAGGACACAATGAAACTAATTGAAGCTTTGGACCAATTAGATTTAACTGATATATATATAGAACATTCTATCCTAAAACAAAAGAATATACCTTTTTTTCAGCACCTCATGGTACCTTCTCCAAAATCGACCATATAATTGGTCACAAGACAGACCTCAACAAATATAAGAAGATCGAACTAATCCCATGCCTCCTATCTGATCACTATGGAGTAAAAGTGGTCTTCAATAGCAACAGAAACAATAGAAAACCCACATACACGTGGAAATTGAACAATACTCTACTCAATGATACCTTGGTCAAGGAAGAAATAAAGAAAGAAATCAAAGACTTTTTAGAACACAATGAAAATGAAAACACAACATACCCAAATCTATGGGACACAATGAAAGCAGTGCTAAGAGGAAAACTCATAGCCCTGAGTGCCTCCAAAAAGAAAATGGAGAGAGCATACATTACCAACTTAATGACACACCTGAAAGCCCTAGAACAAAAAGAAGCTATTTCACCCAGGAGGAGTAGAAGGCAGGAAATCATCAAACTCAGGGCCGAAATCAATCAAGTAGAAACAAAGAGAACCATACAAAAAATCAACAAAACCAGGAGCTGGTTCTTTGAGAAAATCAACAAGATAGATAAACCCTTGGCCAGACTGACCAAAGGGCACAGAGAAAGTATCCAAATTAACAAACTTAGAAATGAAAAGGGAGATATAATAACGGAAACTGAGGAAATCCAAAAAATCATCAGATCCTACTACAAGAGCCTGTACTCAACACAACTGGAGAATCTGGAGGAAATGGACAATTTCCTTGACAGATACCAAATTCCAAAATTAAATCAGGACCAACTAGACCATCTAAACAGTCCCATAAAGCCTAAAGAAATAGAAGGAGTCATCGAAAGTCTTCCAACCAAAACAAGCACAGGACCAGATGGTTTCAGTGCAGAATTCTACGAGACTAGTCTTGAGAATATAAAACCTTCAGTGAGTTTAAGATGGCTGAGTTTGTAAAAAACCTGAGTGTAAACTGATAATTCAGTTTGCAACCTTTGAATGTAACACCATCTTATTCCCCGATCTGCTAGGGTTAAGTTTTCTTTCTCTTATGTTTCCAATTTCTCATCTCCATGAGCCTCTTTGCTTTACACATTTTTAAGTGTCTCTCTTCTTAAAAAAAATTACTATTCCATTATTAGTATCTTCTCTCCTCAATCAGAACCCTGGAGCCCTTTGCCTCTTCTGGATTGGATGTTAAGCACCTGCTGGGTGCTTGGTTGTGTCTTCTGTTGTGATTTTCTAGAACAGAGCCTTTTTGTATATTTTTCCCTCTGTGGAAAAAAAACAGGGTATTAAAACAGGGATGCAGAATTAAATATTTTTAAGGCAGTCCCAGCGTTGAAGGACATGTTTCCCACACATTCTCCTCTTGCTTTCAGCTCTTGACCTGGTAATATACAGGCCAATTCACCTTAATTTCTTATAATCAGCATTACTAATTTCTCAGAGCATCCTGTGAACACCAAATTTAGTGAAAAAAATCAGCCTTTGTCTAAAGTATGTGTGTGTTTTCTTCATTTGACATTATTATCTGTAAACACCTGCAATTTACATCAGTGGCATAAGTTCAGAAAGTGATATGACTCACAATATTTGATGACTTGCTATGCAGTATGTACACACACACTCACACACATATGAATCTACATATGTAATATACAGTTGAAAAGGTCATGCTCTATTTGGTATATGTTTGTATAAAAGTTCTTGCTTTACCTTCAAAAGGAGAAATGTACACAGAGACATCTAGAAAAAGCCTTCTAGTGACAGATTAAGGATAAGGATTCTTAGCGTTCAGAGTCAGTGGGGAAAACCATTGTTAATTTCTTCCTAGTTCTACTGACCCTCCTTCTCCTTCTCCCCCCTTCTCCCCTTTTCTCCTTCTCTTTCTTCCTCAGAACTCAGGCCACTGTCACAGGGCTCTGTGTCTATGACAGTTTTAACAGCAGAAATAAGGAAGCTATCTCAGCCCATCCAGGCTGCCATGTAAAAATACTCAGAGTAGTATGCAAACTGCAGAAATTCACTTGTCATGGTCGTGGAAATTCAAGGCAGTGGAATTTCATTTTTGAAGTCTTGTTTCCTGGGTCAGGTGATGGTAATTTCTAGCTATGTACACACAGGGCAGGAATAATAAGATCACTTCTACACAGATAATCAACTCATTCACAAAGCTCTGCTTGCACAAGCTCCACCCCCGGTTGATATCATGTTAATGAGGTTTCATCAGATGGATTTGTGGGGTGCTCAGGTGATCTGTCCATGGCAATTAGCTACAAATGCTAAGCAAGCAAATCCACGATGAGCTACTTTGTTGCTTTATGGAAACATATCTATTCGATGTAAATCTATTCAGTGAAAGGATATGAGTATGGCTGCAGAGGGGGTTTGAAACTTCCCTTTGGAAATGTCCTATTAACTCAAAATGAATCCTTTTACATCTTCAGGAAGATATGAACCTCTTGGATCATCATCAATTTCACTATTATTAGCAGATTATAGTCAAGAGCAAGCACTTTGTTATTATAAGAAATCATCCCAGACAAGATGACTTACCTACGGTTCAGTTCTTGTGCTTTGCACAGTCTGGGGAGGTTGCATGTTCAGGGCCATTGGGCAAAGGCTGGGTTCTTAGGAATCTTCACTTCCTGGATTGCTGCTAGCAACCATCTCAGTGTGTACTCTGCAGCTCTGTCTCTGTCTCTGTCTCTCCCCTTCTTTCCCTCTCCCTCTGTGTGTGTGTGTGTGTGTGTGTGTGTGTGTGAGAGAGAGAGAGAGAGAGAGAGAGAGAGAGAGAGAGAGACATCCAGTCACATTGTTGGTGAGCAATTCAACCTAGAACTTGGAAGGAAACACACTCAGGGAAGCACCTAACATTTTACCAATTCTACCAGGCATTACATCAGTTCCAGGCTCTCAGTGTGGTCTTATAGCATCTTAACAGATACTAACCAACCTACTTTGACAATAAGTAAAGCCTGGCAGAACACATTTAAATAGCCATGAAATATGGAAATAAAAGGTTATAAATGTTCTAATTCCCATTAAGATGCCAATTTCTGTGTAGCTATGAATCATGCCACTAGTTCAGAAGATGACATAGAAGGAAATAAAGATGATGGAATAATAACGGAAAATAATTTTTAAGAAAGGCAGAAGATGGAGAAACTACCTTTAAGGTACAAAGTTTGCACAAGTGCTTTTAAAAGCAAAGCTGGTTCACAGCTTTGCAGACAAGCCAGGGTGTTCGAAGTCCACAGCAAATGACAAGCTCGTGGGATGATCCCAAGTCATACGCTACATAAGCATGCGTGCAAGTAAACCCTCCTGTAAATGAGAGTGCGTGTCCCTGTCTGCTTGTCTGCTGTTGTCATAAAACACTGATGAAGAGCAACGCTGGGGAGGAAAGGGCTTGCCACATTCTAAGGGCAGTGCTCCTTCACTGAGGGCAACCAAGGCAGGGACTGAATCAGCAACCACAGACCAATGTTCATTACTGTCTTAGGCCATGCTCGCACTCAGGTACTTTTCTTGTATAGCACAGGGTCAACTGCTCAAGATAATGTCCAACAGACATGCCCACATGGCATTCTGACAGAGGCAATTCTTCAATTGAGGTTCTTCTTCTCAGGTAACCCTGGATTGTATCAAGTTGACAAAAACTTGATAGCCACAGACACAAGATGGGCAGAGGGATATACTTTATGTCCATATGAAAAGTCAAATTTAATTGTATCATAGATATAATTTCTACATGACAGAAAGCTTCAGAGTCTCACCTTAGTAATGATATTTTATAACTTAGTAACGATATTTTACATTTGTTTTGACCCTGAAATGTAATTCATCGAAACATAAATTGAACAAAATAATCTCTATCTGACAGTTCCAATTGTCAAAGAACTTAAAATGAACATGCCTGGAGATACTATGCCCCAGTCTTAAACATATCAATGAGTTGTATCAATTGCTAAGTGAGCTAAAAGGTATATTAGCAGATGGGCTTTAATAGCATAGTTGTCCTTTGACAAGTCCATACATGGATATAATGCTCTTGATCATACCCAAACACCCCACCTCTCCCTTACTAATGCTGGCTACCTCCAACAAACTTCCCTCCCACCTTCATGGTCTCTTCCTTTATTTTACATGCAGTGAGTTGAGTTGGTGCTTCCTAGATGTACATGGGTGCTGGGTCTTCCACTGGGTTGTATGTAACCTACCAGTGACCGTACACCACTCCAGTTACCCACTATTACCCAGCAGCTTCCAACTAGCTAGGAGTAATGCTTATGAGTCCCTCCCCAATCAATACTAGAAATCTATCTGCCAGTTTTTCTCAGGATTTTGAGCAAATGATTTTGTAAAAGCCAATAAATATATGATCAGACCCAGAGAAAACTGGAAGAAGATACACAGAAAACAAACACAGGAAAGGGAGGTGAACATCATAATTCTCTAGAAAACAAACAAAACCCCACTGAGATTCCATCACACACTTCCTACATTTGCTGAAATAAAAAATATTGAGCATCTGTTTCTCAGGTTATGGCATAATTAGAACTCCAACAACCTAGGGGGATGGAAAAATGGAGCAGCCACCATGGAAAGTGGTTTGACAGTTGTCTGAACACCTATGGTGTTGTGTGCACACCTAGGTGTAGGTCCATTGGGACTGCTATAATAAAGCTCCGTTTCCTCAATGTGTAGTTTAGCTACGCTAGAAGGATAGCTACCGTGCACAGATCAGAGCATCGTCCAAGTGGCAGATTCACTTTCTGGTGAGACTTTTCTCTCTGGTCCATAGTTGGACGTCTTACCATCTTATGATGGGGCAGGAGTGACTAAGCAACTGTCCTCTGTCCATCACCCTCTCAATAGCCCAACCTCCAAGGGTTGTTATGATGGCAATGCAACCAATGTATGAAGTCTGTGGAGATCACAAGCAGGCCACAGAACACATAAATATAGCTAACCCTTTCACTTCTGAATACTTATCTAAGAAAGACTAAAACATATGTATATAAAGACAAACATACACATAGTAAATTTCTAGCAAAGCATAAACCATACAGCTGTCAACTGTTTGTCAGCATAGGCAAACACAACATGTTATATTGTGTTGCAGGATTTTCTCTGTCCAATCACCTTAGGGCAGTGGAAGACCTGTGATTGGACAGAAACAGAGAGGCAGAGCTAGGAGTTGGGGAGACAGAGAGGTGGGAGGAGGAGAAGAAAGAGAACTGAGACACCTTTGGATACAGTCCTGCGTGGCATATACTGGCCACAAACAGCTATGTTTTTATAAGGTTAAAAATATTGGGATAAAGCTTTTATCATTAACAATTGGCTCTAAAATTATTATATTGACATCTTTTAATATTGTAATATTATTTATACATACTTGGATTGGATTATGGATAATTGGATAATTAAGTATAAAGAGTTCTGATTTACTTGGTTACGGGGATGTGGGTCCGCCGCTTAGAGGGTGTTTATGGCAGAGAGGAAACACATCTGGGAGGCTGTGGGAGGTATCTGGGAGGGAAGAGCTCAGTGGAGAGAACATGCAGAGCAGGACCCCGCCGGGACATGGTGTTGTGGCCTGGCAGAGCAGGAGAGAAGACTGGTCAAGTTTTTAATATTTCCCACAATATTCCCACAATATTCATTCACTGTATTTCTAACTTGGCAATAGAGTAAACTATTGATGTATAGTACAATAGAATTGAAACTCAAAGTGTTATACAAAAAAATAAGAAGAACATATTACATAAGCTGGAGCAGAAGTCTTTATTTCTAATAGCATTGTTTTCAAATGAAATAACTGGATTCCGAAGCGAAATGACTGATTCTAGGATGATAGCGGTAACGTGCAAATCATTCCAAAGAAGCTTTGGTTCCCAAAGAGAGGTTTTTTTTTTTTTTTTTTTTTTTTTTTTTTTTTTTTTTTTTTTTGGTTTGGCTCCAGAGAACCAAAGGAAAAGTTTCAAAATACTCTATGCCAGTGCATCCTTGCCACACAATAGCAAAGTGTGTCACCTGGCCCAGAGGATGGCAAAGGAGCCCCCTGTACTCAACGCTGAAAAGCACCTGAGGAACAACGTGTGTCCCTTGTGGTGTACACAAACGACAGAATAAAGTGGTAATACGGCTTCAGTGTGCGGCCCCAAACAGAACTACAGATAAGGCTTTCAGTTAGCTACTCCATCTCAGAGTGGAGAGTGTAACTTCTCCCACACGTTCCCTTTCAAATGTAATCTTTTTGCTCATACTGATTTCCGTCCAAAGTGTGGAGCTGGTACCCATGTGAAGGACCCTGAGAAACACTGCATCACACAGGTGCTCAAGGCCAACAGCATGCCGTGAGCTCTTGGAAAGAAACTCATGCCTAAGACATAGAGCATAATTTAACAGAACACCTAGTAAAGCAGCCAGAAACCTTTAGACATCCTAGTGTACAGTGATAGAATGCAGATCATCAGTTACTGTGTGGGTAATGCTGCAGAAAGGTGTGGAGAGGACAGTATTCAGAGATTGTGAAGAGAATGAGTGCGCTTTTGGAGACTAATGTTAAAAATCTCACTGTCTTTAGTCAAGGTTCCCCATATATATCATACATGCATATGCCTGTATAGGAGGCTACCTGCTAGCCGCATTTCATTGCTTCCCACACTTATTCTATGCATTGTCCAGAATGACCCTCCCCCTAGTTGCCACACTCCATTTTTACCATTTGATACCATAAGGACATACAGTAACTGCTTCTTTGAATTCTTTTCTACCCCCCTAATATTCATACATTTAAAATTAGTCAGCGATAAGTCGTTGCCGGAATAGTGCACACGCGAACGCAATGGTCCAACATAACAGAGCTTCACTTCTGTGTAGCACCTCCCTGATGATTCAGGCATCCGAGCACCTGCCTCTAGCAACCTCACTTGCTCTGCAGTTTTGGAGCCTTCCACTAACCTTCAAAACGTGGCAAGGTGTCAGCATAAAAAGAACCTGGACACACTCAAAGACATTTCCCAAATGACTAACTCAGTTTTGAACAGGGACGTGTCAGGACATGCATTGATCTGGGATTGACTTGGAACATTAGCTTATGACTGTATATAAAATATATCAAATTACTCTCTCATCTCCACAGTGTTCTCATGAATTTAAGGGTAATTTATTTTTAAAGCCCAATGATAATTATTTCTAAGAGTAGAGAATCACAGAGGGGAGAAAATGCCATTTAGCTCCTCCAGTGGAAATCTTAAGACGTGATGTGGGACATTTAGAAAGTCTGAAGGCAACTTTATGAAAACCTGGAGATTTATTCATTAGGACAAACAGAATATGATACTCAATGTCCAAACTCCCCACACAGACAGAGATGTGTTACCAACTGTCTTCCATCCTTAACTGCTAAGTCACATTGGTGGCCCACTTTTCACAAGACTAGTTTGAAGGTGTTAGATGCAGTCCGGACAGGTAGCCAGGACCGGTGCTTGGTGCCAAACTCAGGATGAGTTCTATCTCCAGAATCTGCATGTTTCGAGGAGAAAATCTGCTCCGTGTGGCTGGCCTTAGACTACCCTATGCACAGTGACACACGCAGGCACTCACAAGAATGCACACAAGAGCACTGCCACTTTTGGAGGACCCCGGTTAGCATCTCGGCACCCACATCAGACCCCCCCCCCACAACCACCTGTAACTTCACCTCTGAGGGCTCTCACCCTCCCTGCTGGCCTCCGAGCAACTATGTAACCATGTGACATACACTTACAGAGACGTATACACATAATAAAAATGAAAATATTTGGCATCATTTTTATTCCTTTTATACATAAAAAATACCACCATATGTTATTATGTTGAATATTTACAAATTTCAAATCCTGAAATCTTTACAATTTTGCTTTTTATAGGGTGTGGCCGGCATACTTCTTAATTGGCAATATAAATTCTGATATGTTTAGAAGATTTCTTCTCAAAGCATTTGATATTCCGGGTGGAATCAGACTGAGTAGCAAGAATGACAACGCCAGAGTTTTGGATCTAGCTAGTGATTGGCTAGGGAGGGGCTGGGGGCGGGCCTTCCTAGAGCGCGGCGGAGACTTGCTCGAAAGCGATTGAGCCAGTCTAGACTGTCACTATAGGCTTTGTAGCATTTACTGGTGTGAAGATTCTGCCATTCTGCTAGCTAGCGTCTCTTAGCTTTGCTAGCACAACCTGCAACCAGAACTCGCTAGGATTGTAGAGAACTCAGGGATCTGTAGAGGCTGTCGCAGTAGGAGAACGACTAAGAATGGGCTACTTCTTAGCCCCAGGGTTTTGGTGAGGATCTTAAGGCAAACTTCCTAAGACGTCCAGGTTTCAACCAACATAAGAAGTCCGGAGATAGTGGGAGCCCTTTTTGCAGCACTTTCAAGGAGAAACACTAAAAAAGTCTCTCGAATAACTAACTCCCAGTTCTCAGACCAGCTTGTTCCTGCTACTTCTTCCTGTCCTCACCCCACTGCCACCGGGACAGCGCGACTACCACCCTTCCTCTGCGTCTGGGTGGAGGGTAAGGACAGGAGCTGACCAAGACCGTCCCTCCCGCCTAGGAGGTGGAGATCTCACGGGTCCTGCGACTCAACACCCACTTCCCCCTCCCTCTGCCCCTATATCACCAGCACCCCCTCCTCCTTCCTTTTTCCCTCCTCCCAGGAGACAGGGGAGGAGAAAAGGGGAGCTCGGGTCGTCATGACTGAGCTGCAGGCAAAGGATCCGCTGGCTCTCCACACGTCTGGCGCCGCGCCCTCCCCCACCCACGTCGGGTCCCCCTTGCTTGCACGCTTCGACCCGGGTCCCTTCCAGGGGAGCCAGCACTCGGACGCGTCCTCTGTAGTCTCGCCAATACCGATCTCCCTGGACGGCCTGCTCTTTCCTCGGTCCTGCCAGGGTCCGGAGCTCCCAGACGGAAAGACACAGGACCAGCAGTCGCTGTCCGACGTGGAGGGAGCTTTCGCTGGAGTAGAAGCCACTCCTAGGGAAGAAGGCAGAAATCCCAGAGCCCCGGAGAAGGACAGCAGACTCTTAGACAGTGTCTTAGACTCTTTGTTGGAACCCTCGGGGACCGAGCAGAGCCACGCTAACCCTCCAGCCTGCGAGGCCATCACTTCTTGGTGTCTCTTCGGGCCAGAGCTTCCAGAAGACTCCCACAGTGTCACTGCTACCAAGGGGTTGTTGTCCCCGCTCATGAGCCGGCCAGAGAGCAAGGCTGGCGACAGCTCCGGGACAGGAGCAGGGCAGAAGGTGCTGCCCAAAGGACTGTCTCCACCCAGGCAGCTGCTGCTCCCGACCTCCGGGAGTGCTCACTGGCCCGGGGCAGGGGTGAAGCCGTCCTCGCAGTCGGCTGCGGTGGAAGTGGAGGAGGACAGTGGCCTCGAGACCGAGGGCTCTGCACCTCCGCTTCTGAAGAGCAAACCTCGAGCACTGGAAGGCACCGGCAACGGAGGAGGAGTCGCAGCCAACGCGCCCGTGGCGGCCCCAGGAGGCGTCACCCCAGTCCCCAAGGAAGATTCCCGATTTTCTGCTCCCAGGGTCTCCTTGGAGCAAGACGCTCCGGTTGCCCCCGGGCGCTCCCCACTGGCCACTACAGTGGTGGATTTCATCCACGTGCCCATCCTGCCTCTGAACCACGCGCTCCTAGCCGCCCGCACCCGGCAGCTGCTGGAGGGGGACAGCTACGACGGCGGGGCCGCAGCCCAGGGCCCTTTTGCCCCGCCTCGGGGCTCGCCCTCCGTGCCATCCCCGCCGGTGCCCTGCGGTGACTTCCCAGACTGCAGCTACCCTCCGGAAGGCGACCCTAAAGAGGACGCATTCCCTCTTTACAGCGACTTCCAGCCTCCGGGCTTGAAGATCAAGGAGGAGGAGGAGGGCGTGGATGCTGCTGCGCGCTCGCCGCGCCCCTACCTGCTGGCGGGAGCGGGCGCCGCCACCTTTCCAGACTTCCCGCTGGCGCCGGCGCCGCAGCGAGCGCCACCCTCCAGGCCGGGAGAGGCGGCAGTGACCGGCGGCCCCGGTAGCGCCGCGGTGTCGCCTGCGTCCTCCTCCGGCTCCGCGCTGGAGTGCATCCTGTACAAGGCGGAGGGCGCGCCGCCCACGCAGGGTTCGTTCGCGCCATTGCCCTGCAAGCCCCCGGCCGCCGGCTCCTGCCTGCTCCCCCGGGACAGCCTGCCCGCCACCCCGGCCGCCGCGGCAGCACCCTCCATCTACCCGCCGCTCGGCATCAATGGGCTCCCGCAGCTGGGCTACCAGGCCGCGGTGCTCAAGGACAGCCTGCCCCAGGTCTACCCGCCATACCTCAACTACCTGAGGTGAGCACCTGCAGGCGGCCCTGTCCTGCTCCAGTCCCCTGGCATCTCTGGGTGGCAGGGTGGCCGCGGGGGTGGGGGGCGGTGGGTGGGAAGCTGGGCTTTGGAAACCTGACACCCACGATCCAGTGCCTCCCTTTTTCTTACATTTTTGGGAGGGGTCATAAAAAGGGTGCAGATACACCATTTTATTGTGCACCGTTCTCCCAAACACTGCATGTAAACTTCCTGAAGTGGGAGCACCCGGGTTCAAAACCTGAGGCATCAGTCTAAGATCTTTGATTGTGCTGAGGGTTTGTTGGGGCTTCATTAAATACTTTGTAAGAAGGGTATTGCGCCCTCCCCCCCCCCCGTGTGTGTGTATGTGTGTGTGTGTGTGTGTGTGTCTGCGCGCGCGCGCGCGCGTTTGTGTGTGTGTGTGTGTGTGTGTGTGTGTGTTGGGAGGCTGAGGTGCAAAAGCCCAGTTTTTCCTGGGAGGGGTGGGGCTTAAGTGGCTTCAGAACGGAAATTAGAAACACCTTAGGGATCTGGACAGGTCTCTGGCCCACTTTTCCTAGGAACATCAAGAGTGAGGTAAACTGCAGGAGGGAAAGAAGTGTTTGAATGAGGGGTTTAAACATCTGCAGGGCTGCCAGAGCATGGAATCCTCACACTGGTGCAGAGGCCTTTACTTTCCTCATATTTGTTGTCAAGAGCACTTAGCCCACATACTGAAGTAATGGATGTGAAAGGGTAGAAAATTCTCAGGTTTTGGAGTCCCAGATGCAGTGACTAGGCAAAATAATGTCAGCCTGTTAACAATGCCTTAAAATCGCATCTATATTTCTATGTTGGAGCAATCAACCTTTCCAGGGCTGAGTTTTCAAACCGGAACCTGTGCTAACTCCAGTTAAACTCCTAAAGCATGGCCACATTTGTTGTGACCCAGCATTCAGGAAGGAGGTCATATTTCATCTGCCAAAGGCAAAATCACTTCTGTATAAGGACTCTTTTTAAAGGAGTTTCTAGCTTTTGTGAACATGAAAGGATGCACCTCTCTCCTTTTATTAAGCTAATGAATGTTAATGATATGTGTGTCCAAGGAATCCATTACTGGGAGTTTAAGATATCAAGTTTAAGATATCAAGTTTAGTCCACTGACATTCAAATATGCGTGTATACATATGTGTCTGTATATGTGTGTATGTATGTATTTTTGTATGTTTATGGTCCTAGGAGCTGGGGATGTATGTAGATCAGTTCCTAGAACCTTTGCTTACCTGTCATACCCTGAGCCCAGAGTTCTGTCCCCAGCACCTTAGGTACTGGGAACGGTTCCCAGCACTTGGAAACTGGAAATTCATGAGTTCAAGGCCAGGCCTTGACATGGAACAAATTTAAAGCCAATCCAATTACATGAGACCTTTAGCAAAAAAACCAAACCACAAATTAAAGAGCCTATAAATAAATACTATGGTTCTATCTAAAAAAATTCCCTGTTCTCGTCGGTACCAGTTTAGGAGAGCTTTCTTTATCAGACAGCAGGGCACCTAAAACTAAACAGAGTCTGTCTGCGTTTCAAGGCCAGATGCAGAAGCCAGCCAAAGCCCACAGTACGGCTTTGATTCCTTACCTCAGAAGATCTGTTTGATCTGCGGGGATGAAGCATCTGGCTGTCACTATGGCGTGCTTACCTGTGGGAGCTGCAAGGTCTTCTTTAAGAGGGCGATGGAAGGTAAGCAGCTTCCTCCCCATCCTTCTCTCCACCTCATTGCCGTGGAGACCACCTAATACTCTATACATTTTAGTTATGCTTGTTTCTAAGAAATGGTGACATTTCTTTACACCTTAAATTATGATGCTATTTTAACTGTATGCATTGCCCACAATACCCTAGCGTGAATGTGGTTGGCTAGTATAACTTTACGCTGTGACTCACACTTTCAACAGTACTCAAGTCATAACCCAGGCCAGAGATTCTGTTCGTCTCAATATACAGCTTTACTCTAGTGACATGCTCATATGTATCTCCTGTATAAACAAAACATATAGAGCTTATAGTAATTAAAGCTACATATGTGTGCATATTTGTATATTTGTGTATATATTTATATACATGTTATATGTTTACAGTATACATACAAATGTCATATACATCTATATATCTATATATAGATGTAGAGATATATAATATATAATGTATAATACAATTTCAAATTGTTTGTCCTTTTCATAAATGTATTTTCATATTATATTGATATAATCTAAACAAAAGTTTAGTTGATCTTTTTTATTTAGCATAGCTTCAAGTGTATGAGATGACAGAAATAATTGCTTTGAATAAATGAACAATCTTAATTTCACAGTAACACAATTTCCCTGAGACTATCTTCAGTAAATTACTTAATTTCAGTAAAATTTTTACTTAATTTCAGTAAAATCTGCACATTTTTAAAGAACATTTTATTTACATGCTTAACCAATGGTTTTGCAATCGTTTGTAGGGTATCTTTCAGACTTTACCTTCCATAGAAATATTTTAAAATTTCTTCCACCTCAGTAAATGCCAAGCCAAACATGTTTGCCTTTGAAGATAAGAATGCATTTACAAATCGAGTCACAGTTTGATGCTAGAGACAATAAGAAGCTGATATGCAGTGCAGAGATGGCGTGTGAACCAAACATCAGCCGTAGTTTCTGCTGCTCCCTTGGGTTCTGAGTTCCAACAGTCCCTACTCAAAAGCAGCTGCACGGGGGCTGGAGCCGCACAGGGGCTGGAGCCACATGGGGGCTGGAGCCGCACAGGGGCTGGAGCCACATGGGGGCTGGAGCATTCATACCTCAGAGGCTCGCAGGGAGGCTCTGCTGGAAATTCGTATGTTTTGTTTACTTTTAGAGGCTTGTTTGGGTTTTGGTTTTGTATTCTGATTAAGTAATTAAATTTGTAAGTGATATTGAATGCATGCAATTTCATGGACCCCAGAAGTCCAAGAAGACCCCAAATTTTCACTGTGCACCGTCCAAGAGCACATGTGAGAACAGGGCAAGTGGGAGACTTTAACTTTCTGGACTTATTGGTGGAGTCTTGGCTCCTTTCATGTCAGTATTCCTTGTGTTCTATAGCATCCCTAGTTATAGCATCCCTGTAAGCTTATAACTGACCAGCCCGTTTAGAATCTTCCAAAGGCCAAGTATTCTGTCCTACTTCTGGTTTACTTACTGTTCAGCAAGGCTCAAAGTCATAAATATGGGTAACTGGCAGCTGATTCTTAGTGGTTATACATTAATGGATGCATATTAAGTGGGTACATATTAAATGGATATTTATATTAAGAGGATATATATTAACTTCAATACTATAAGTTAGTTGGTGCCCACAATATGTGCTGCTACTTTTCAGAATTTTCTGCATCAAGTGTATACACCAAATGAAGATCACCTAACTGTCATTGTCATTGGAGTAGCATCTGAGTCTACTCTCAAAAGACATTATTAGTAAGCCCTATTTTAAAATGAAGTAACAGAAATGAAGCACCTGTATTCAACAATACATACAAGGAACAATTAAAGATAGATATTTATAAATCATTCATTAAGTTAGAGAAAATCTGTGAGCAAACCTATCTCTGTCGCAATTATTTATGTGCTTCCTATATTTTGAGAAAGGTGCTCTTCCGTGACCTCATTTCTCTCTGTCTTGTACACAAAATGAGGGTAATAATGGCAGATATGCTTTAGAGTGTAGATTAAGTAAATTCATACATATGGTATTCAAAGACTACCCTCAGTGATGGTTTCACCATTAAGAAGCATATCATACAGCTGAAGGGTTACTGTATGCAAAAATGAAGTTTCATTACAGATTGTCAGATATAAACAGTGGTAACATTGAGGAGATTTATATGGTTTCCTGTGGGAACAGAGGGGAGGAGTTTGAGAGCTCTGTGTGTGTGTGTGTGTGTGTGTGTGTGTGTGTGTGTGTGTAGAGCAGAGGACCACTTGTGGAGTCAGCTTTCTGCTTTGACTTTTACACAGGTTGTAAATATTAGACTCATATAGTGTCAGGCTTTCATGGTCAGCACTTAAACTCCTGAGCCATCTAGCTGGACTTTGAGCTGGGATTTGTAGGTTCTAGTGCAATAAGGTTGGCTTCATGTAAGGTATGAAGCTCAGTTGGCTCAAGGGCAGCTGAGGTATCTAAGCACTGAGGAGAGGTGTCTAATCACATACTCGGGGAAGACAGAGAGTTAGCTTGCTAAGATTTGGATGAATTGGGAATCAGTGAGCAAATACACTCACAAGTGAATAGAATAGACAGAGCCTTCTAGGAGTTTCCAGGAATGGCAGATAATCAGAGGACATTGGTGCCTGGGAAGAAGCTGTAACAGAGCTGGGCTGAGAATTAGTTCAAAGTTCAGGGTTACGTATAGGCCAGGAGGCCCAAAGAGGCATGGCAGGCGAGATGGCTGAGCCAATCATGTGACCTTGGCATTCCAAAGTGTTTCCTGTAACCCAGTGCTCATCCCCTAGGCTCCCTCAGGGCTCATCTCCGCCCCCACCACAGAGGCACAGCACACTGTTACTCACTCTTTACTCAGGAGGAAATCAAACTGCCCTCATGACAGTTAGGAAGTGGTAAAGTCAGGATTCAAACCCAGATGTTGTGCTCCAGGTCTCAGCCCTCAACCACAGTGCTTCCTTTCTCACAATAGGAAACACAGTTAAACATGTTTGCCAAGTGGGGAAACATCTAGAATGCTAAATATGAACATGAAGAAAGAATGTAAAGAACAGAAATATGTGATATAAAGATATATATCGCATTAACTTTACGTTTGGTGAAGTGCTCCGCGACAAGGCTCACCCAGGTGCGGAAGGCAGTGTTCTCAGTGTTCCCTTCCTAGGGTAAGAGTGAGAAACACGCCGGTCAACTAGGACAGCTGGTTTTAATTGGTTTTACTGGTTTTGTGTGGAAGAGAGAAGAGAGGGAGAATAAACATACCATTCAGGAACTAGAGAATATAAAGGAGGAGAAATGCCTTAGTACGCCACTCCAGTTGGTTGAAAAGCTATTACACGCCTTGGCAAGACATTGTCAGAGTCAACATGAACCAGGACATGGTCAGGAATTACACGGTGTCTATCAGAGGTGAAAATATCACCTGCAAATTCTACTAACTCAGGCCAGCAACTTGTTCTTGTGGGGGACAGAGACATTTTTATTGGCATACTTTAATATGCCTAATGTCCAGAAATCTATTAGACATTCCGTATATCAATATTTTCTTCTGTAAACTGGTCATCATTACTAATTGTGCTACATTCTTATTTGGATGGGTCACTGTGCAACAACACTGTGTGAGAGATACTGAATGCAGTATGATTAAACTCATACTATATCATAATAGAACTGTATTATTTACAGTACTCAAGACTATGTACCATGAGTGCATTTGTAATTGTTTTGTAATATTATAACACTTTCATTTGGGTATTCATTATTCATGAATTAATTACCTGAAGTGCCTTAGCTTATGCACTAATCTACTGACTACCTGTCATACCCAGGCCCCAGGCTAGGTACAAGTAGGAGATCAATGAATCAGAATATACACTGCTGGCCACTGCTTGAGAGGTGACATGCAGAAAAGGTTATGCCACCAATAGATAGCCACTCTTAATTACATATCTGCTAAGTGATTGGTTCATACAGTGCATCTCTGCCTGAAGCTCTGACCCTCTGTCAGAAACAATGGGGTTTAGAAAGCTTACAGGAGAATTGTTGTGGATAGGCCATAGTGAAAACAGGACAGAAATGAAACTGCTTTTATTTTATTAAGAACATGTTCCTTCCAATTGGTGATGATAATTGAGCATCTAAACAACACTGGCTTAGAATCAGACTCTCCCACAATATCATTTCATGAAGAGAAGTAAGAGTAGGCTGGCCACTAACAGCCGAGTAAGCTGGATCTTCCCTGTCTCTAAAGTTCAGGAATGCTTTATCTTCTGTAGTCCACAAAATTACCCAACAATCTCCTCCAGCATAATTTATGTAATTAGCACTTGGGCTCTTGAGGAGATAATTCTCCAATCATCGTGTTTGGTTTAATGTGCTCTCAGAAAGTTTACCCTGGGCAGTTTTCCCATTATCCTAAAAATAAATGTGTAGTAATTCACTGGACTTCATTTCAAAGCTCTACAGCCAATTTCTTCTCAGGCAGGAGGTCTTTCTGTCTAGCACTGAAAATAAAGGGACACAGGTAGAGCTTGACACACTGAAGTTAAGGAGGAAGTAGAAAGATACATTTTGTGGCACATGTTTGACAGTTCTTAATGGCACCTGTATGCCGTTGACACCACTGTACTGAAGAAAGCACAGCTGTCAGACATTCATATTAGCCATGGCAGCTGTGCTCCACTGAGCCCACCAAGGCCTGGATTTTCTCCTAACTACCCAGGGAGCGTGACAGTGCATCGTACTTACAACAATTAAATCATTATTGATAAAGCTGAAGTCCTCATACTCAACACTGTTAATCTCCCCTCATGGATTCTTCAATGCCTTGACATCAATGTTTTACAATATGTGCATATAAGATGAGGAACTGTGAAAACATAAGCAGTGTCATTTACTAGAATGTATGTGTCATTAAATCATTATCCGTAATGCTGTATTAATCTAATGATGTGTGTACACTTGCATATGTATGTATACATCTGGATATTGCATGTGCTTCTGTATGAATGTGTATGAACAATGTGTATGGGAGTGGAGGTTTCATGTGAGTATGCATATATATGTATGTGCTTATGTTTGTTCATGTATATGTATACATGTATGTTTTAGTCATGTTCTATTGCTGTGAAAAGACAATGAACATGGTAACTCTGATAAAGGAAAGCACTTAATTTGGGCTTGCTTATAGTTTCAGAGGTTTAGGCCATTATTCTCATGGTGGGGAGCATGACAGAACACAGGCAGACACAGCAGCTGAGAATTCAATATCGCGATCTGAAGGCAGCAGGAAGAGAGAGACACTGGACCTGGCTTGAGTGTTTTAAACCATAAAGTCCCTGCCCCAACAAGGACTCGCCTACTCCACAAGGCTACACTTCCTAATTCCTACCAAGAAGTAGCATCCTTGGTGACTAAGCACTCAAAGACACAAGCCTCTGGGGACAATTCATATTCATGCCACAGTGTGTGTGCACGCTCGTATTCATTCATATATGCATGGCATTTGCATGTTTATATATCTATATATTTGTGTATACACATATGCATGCTGGTAGGTGTTCATGCATGTGTGTGGTTTACACATACATTTGTATGTTTGTGTGTACTGTACATATGTATACATGCATGTGGGGGGTTCATGTACGAATAGATTGGTGCAGTTCTAACTTTATCTTTGAAGCTTTCTCTAATGATTCATAGAATTAAAATTCTTCTCTCTAGGCATTGCTGGAGCTAGCATTTCTTGTGCTTGGGAAATGCCTGCCTTATTCTCTGGGTTTAAGACCTTTGATGAAGCTCCTAACACACCAAATCCTCCCACTGCCAACATGACTTCATTCACTTTAAAGGTGTCTATTCATGTTACATTTAAGAAAAAAATTATATTGGGGCTACAGAGATAAATATGTGTGTAGGGCGTGTCTTCAACCACTGCAAATGTAGGAAGAGAAAACTCATATGCAAATTTAGTCTACTGAATGTACACACACGTGCAATGCATGTATGAATGAACACACATAAGCATACATACCCATGTACAAACACAAGCACATACATATTTATGTATGCATACAATCATGAACCTCTACTTCCAATAGACAAATGTACACACACTTTCACACAGAAGCAGTCATATGTATACATGCACATGCATACACATGTGCATACATACAGTTATATGAAAAGAAGATGAGAATGTTAATTGCAGAAGTTCAGGATGGATGCAAGATGTCCAACTCAAATGTCTGATGTGGCACAGCGGGGGGTCACTCATCTAACAGACCCTGTCTGGCCTTGACTATATCTGAGCACTTGGCTAATGAATGTTAACTCCTTTATGAATACAATAGAGATACTATGCTATATCTAAATTTTACCAAGAAATGCACAAAGAATTATCACTACCCATTAAGTGTGCCTGTAATGTCTCTGTTTTTTAACTCCTGCCTTCCTGATGTCTTACCAGATCATTTTGCATTTGAATGAAGATTAATCACTTTTTTGGTAGAAGTAAGCATGGTTTCTCCCTGGAGACTGGCTCCTTAACTCTATCCTGAACCTTTCTCTGCTCAGAGTGGCTCTGCATTGTTCCATTTATTTGATTTATGTTTCCACTCCAAAGTTTATTTAAACAAACTATTGTAAGCCAACACACACACACACACACACACACACACACACACACCTTCTATGACAGGAAATCCTTAGGTCTTAATTGAGTGATTGTGGTGCCAAAGCAAATCCTTGGCAGGTCTTTTTATGTATGGACATCTTTGACATCTGAAAATAAGATAGGTGAAGATTTAGCACCACCTTAAATACCATGCCTGAGACATGCAGCTGACACTTCTTTTCAGCAAAATAGTGTCTCCAATGATATCAAAACAGACTTTAAAGTAGACACATAGGTCTTTGTTTGTTTGTTTGTTTTTAAACCCTGTTGTCATTTAAAGTATTTGAAAATCATCTATGAAAATGGTCATTTACCCCTGTAATCTCAGCCTTAGGAGACTGCTGCAGGAAAACTATGTCTTTAAAGCCATCCTAATCTATACGAGAAGTCCCTGTTTTCTAAAAGAAGCAAGTCATATATGCTGTACTTGATCCACAGTTTCCTAACAACATATGGAAGAGAAGATGACTCCAAATCCCACTGTTTCTGGATATGTTGTGCATTTAAATATAGATGCATGCTCCATTTAATTTCTCTTTGGGAAGTTTGTCCCTTTCGAGTGAACCATTCTATATTATTTTACACTGTGATGACCCTTACAAAGCCTTTCTTGTTTCTCCTTCTTTTTTTCACTTTACCTTCTACAGAATAAAGAAACAAAATTTTATTCCCAAAAGTTTTAGCAAAAAAAGTTAATTTTAAATTTAACAACTGCTGCTATATCATCTGTTATTTCCTTGATTTATTTTCATAACTAAGCATTTTTCTGGAGGCACATTATACAAAATAATCATATTTTCTACAGAAAATCATATATAGACTTAACATATTCCTTATTGTTTCAAAATCAAGGGACTTACTTATACCACTGGCCGAATACTTAGTGGATGTGGATCACCAATCCAAAGCTGTTCTCAAATGTTTGCAGACAATATAAAATGGTTATCACTAATTTATAAATGAAGGAACTCTCCTTGGTCTCTCTCCATGGACTGACGTATGGTTAGCCATCACAACCAGATTCTGAGGCAGATTCTCTTTTTCTCCATATAAAGATGGCATTAAGGAGCCAGTGATCCCCTTCAGGAGGCCTGGGTTTGTATATTTGCCTCTGGAGCAGAAGACACTGTCCTTGGTTCTAAGGACTATGAGAGAGTGGCCAGTTAACACTCAGCTCTGCTGTGGGATGGAATGGAGACTTGGAGAACGGCAGTCAGTAGAAGTGCAGGAGAGTAGAAATGGTAAACAGCACTGTCTTTCTATGGTAGAAGCCATGCTATATACTTTGGATTTGCATCTTCTATCCTTCACAACATCCTTCAAGAGAATTTATCATTTCTACTTCAGAGGTAAGATGGCCAGGGCTCAGTTGTCAATCAAGTTCCCAAATAAGAAATAACACTGGAAGAGAAAACACATTTCATCTCACAAAACTTTATGTTTTTATTGAAGCAGAGCTTAGGAGCCACCAAAACTATGTCACGATGCATCTTATACTATTGTTCACCCAGTTCTCAATGGCTTCAGCTAGCTCCTGCCTCAAAAAGACAGAGGAAAGGCAAGTTGTGTAGAGCAAAAGAAGAGAACTCCAAAGAGTCAGTTTACCATTTTTTTCCAGGCAAACTGGCAAAACAGAAACTAAGCACACGGGTCCAGGAGTCAAGAATATTTTTTACTAATGTTTGGTCGTGGCCTGTGATTGTGGCTGAAACCAGGTGCATTTGGGTTCCTGTTCAGTGGGCCCCAGTTTTCCCAACTGGAGGTTGCCTGTTTCTATAAAGAAGCATATGGGGATGGCTGATGAATTAATGAAGGTGACATGTCCAGACAAGACACAATTCCAATACTTGTTGCTTCTTGTACTGTGAAGAGTATCTTTCGGATGCGACTGCAAAGAGTGGTGAGGTGCTGGAAGGCTGCAAACAGAGATTTCAAGCTTAGGTTAGGAGTCACTTGACATGGAATAATATGACTGGAATGGCAATATGAACAACATCCTCCTTCAGAGAAGTGCAGGCAGCAGAGAAGTGCAGGCCCAAGCAGGCAGCTTGGGCCTTGCAGGAACCATTGTAGTTAATTTTAAACAGAAAGCCAGGAGAACCATTGATGACTGTGATGCTAAATACTCTCTCACTCCACCCCATCCCGGCTTCTTCTCATAGTGCTTAGAATAGTTTTACATTTTAAAGCCAAGCTTTGTGTGTCCCTTGATAGAAGGATATGTGTTCCAAAATGCTGCTCTTTAGCAGACCTTCCCAGGAGACTGTTGCCTGTAAAATATTGAGCTAACAGCACATATAATAAGGCATTGAGATAAAAATTATATTTTTGATAGAAAAAAGTAACTCCCTATCAGGAGCCATCTTTGTTGAACAGAGGTTTTAAAAAGCGAAAGTGCCTGACCATGATTCCCTAAGATAGAGGTACTCCAAAATGTCACGTGTCCCAGAGTTACATGCTCAACCACTTGTAAACAGACATTCTAGAGGTTTAATCTGCCTAAGAGTTTCACCATTTAGGTTATGAGAAGGTTGAACAAGAGTGGCATTTATTAATACTTCCTAAATGCCAGGAACTTTCCCATGCAAACAGTGTAGAAATGGCAGTGCTAAGACAGGGGCTGGAGCCTTCTCTCCTAACCATGATGATATGTCTAGTACATCTGTAAAGTCCAGTGCTCATCCGCATTTATGATAAAAACTCATTGATGTCAAGGTAGGTACACTTGAGATACCTGAACTTTTGAGAAGAAAAATTTTAGAGGTAGGAGATATTAAAAATATCTTAACTAAGGATCTTTCCCTGTGAGCAGACCATTAAGTCTTCACATTGTCTGGGAGGTTTCCTTCCCCTCCCTCCCCACTCCTCCCCTCCACACCCTTTCCCTCCCCTTCCCTCCCCTCCCCTCCCTTCCCCTTCCTTCCATCCTTCCCCCTTTCCCTTTCCTTCTCTTTCCCCACAGAGAAGGCTAACTGCTAAATAAAATGTAAAATGCTGGGAAGTGTTCCCAAGTAGATTTCTGTAAATGACTTGGGCCCACATTCAGCATGTGTCTAAAATGGTCTCATCTGTTCTAACCACCTGAATGACCACATTGCTTTAATCCCCGGTGGCTACCCTTGGGATTTATTGCAGCAGCTAGAAACGGTCTTATGTCTACCCTTGCTTCCAGGTTCTGTTCCCATCTTAGATGACAAAGTCATGCTATTTAAACTGAAGTCACAACACACCATTCCTCTACCCTTCCCATCCTACTCCCATGTACTCTGCTTCTGCCGAGAGCAGTCACAGCTCTGATGGTGGCCTCCAGTCTGTCTAACAGTTTATGTTGTACATTCTCCCAGTGTCCTGCCTTGCAGCCACACAGGTAGCCATGGACCAAGCCTGCCTGAGTCTCAGTAGCTTGACAGATCTCTCTTCTCTGGTTTCTCTTCCGACATTTCCCTCTTACTCAGGCTCATTCAGGATACCAGCTTGGGTGCATGAATGGAAGTGTGTCAAGTTTTGGTGACCATGGTGTCATTCCATGTTCTCCTCTGTGGCAGGCTAAGAGGTTACATAGTTTAACACTGTTTCCAGCAAAACAGCACACTAGACCTTAGAAAGGCATACTTACTATGCATTTACTGGGAGAACCAGAAGGAAAACATAAAGAATAAATTTCAGATTACTATAAATGAGAACAGCATCTGAGTAAGAATTACAAAACAAGAACTGGATAAGGCTTAAAAAAAAAAAGGACTTAGATAAGAGAAATTCAACAGTAAGCCCCAATGATGAAATTTAAATCTATATGGAAGCCAGAAAGATCAGAAGGTGACTCCAGCTGGGCAGACCTCATAATGAAGGTGTTACTTCAGAATGGTGAGAAAATAGCAAAATGATGGAAATTACGTGAAATTATGTGAAAAATTATTGCTTATGCTACATATCAGTCTTTCTTAGCTCCTTTCATCAATACAGAGGCCATATAAAACATTTATATTCTTCTCTAATTGCATATGCAAAATAGACTGAGCAGATTATTTCCTTATGGGCTAGATATCATTTGAACTAAATTTGAGTAAAACTGTATTTGGCCTAATGAATGTGGTATGTTCGCTTTGTAGTTGGAGAACAGAACAAACCTGGAAAACAGAAAGTGGGTATTTAACTAAAAAAAACAAACAAAAAAAAAAAAAAACAAAAAAAAACAACCCAGGTCTTTAAAAGAGATAATGAGGACCAACTCCAGTAAATGCAATAGTTACAGAAAATAAACTTCTGGAAGTATTTTCATATAAAATTATATGAAATTATATAGGCACATAGTAGATAGTCAATAAGTATTTGCTTATTGAACCATCAGAATTACTTCCCAGTTTGCATTTGAACTGCATCTGCTGAGGTGTGGAAGGTTTAATTTACATCACTGTACACTGAAATGCTGTTTTATAGATAAGGAAATGAAATCAGAAGAAATTAAATTAGTTGTTCAAGTCCAAGACCTAATAGGTAGGAAGTTGAACAGCAAAAGTAAGTTTAATAGCTATAAAAATTGTTTTTAGTAGGTCAAAGAGACTCAGAACTTCCTAGAAATTTAATCATTATTCAGACCTCCATAGATTTGTGTGTGTATATATATATATATATATATACATATATATACATACACACACATATATACATACATATATATACACATACACACACACATATATATGTATATATATATATATATATATATATATACACATACATACACATATATACATACATACCCACCATATTAGAAACTAAAACATTACAGAAATTGGAAAGATGGCTCATTGGTTATGAGCACCTGCTAGGATAGGAGTTTAGATACAAGTACCCTCATGCCTGGCAACTCATAAATTGTGTGTGTGTGTGTGTGTGTGTGTGTGTGTGTGTGTGTTACTGTATTCCAGATGCCTGAAGAGTCAGAAGGGGGCACTAACTCCCCTGGAGCTATACTTAGAGGTGGGTGTGAGCTACCAATGTGGGTGCTGGGAGACCACCTCTGATCCTCTGGAAGAGTAGGAATCACTCCTAACCACTGTGCCATCTCTTCAACCCCATGATTTTGTATATTTTGAAACTCTGATTTTCTCATTTCAAACATAATAAGCCACCAGATGCTATTTTTTCTGAACAAAGAATCCAATGGCAAGTAAAATTATGCTTACAAGAATCTTCAATTATCAGCATGATTGTTTTGTTCACATTTCATGAATCTCTGACAGGATACATGCACAACAAACCCTACGTGTTTCATTTTAAAGTGAAATTAAGATATGTTTGTAAGCTGTAAGAAGAATGGAATTGTTTTACAAGTTTGTAAGTCATTTTAATATTGCCTTTCATAGCAGACTGATGGAGTCTCCTGTCTCCAAACACATCCAATCTGCTATTTTGGTTGAAGTCTATGAAGATGTGGCCCCACAAAGGCACGAAGTTGTAAAATGGATGACTGTTTTGATGCCCTTTTTAGGCATCACAAGGGGTGGTTATTTCTTTGAAGACAGTAAAATGGTGCTTTTCCACTTTTATTGTCCTTTCTGATTTTATCTCCTACAAATCACTCTCCTGTTTCTTTCTTCCAAAAGGAAATTTTCTATTTTTAAAATACAATTTATAATGGAAGCCTTGAGCTGGGCAGTTTTTTAAGTTTAATTATCAAATTCCAAAGTGAGTAATGTGTACCCTAAAATCTAGAATTTTCCAGTGAGTTTTGCGTCTTTCTCTCATTTGTTCCTTTTAACATTATCATGATATTTATACATTCAATATACTTTAAACACTTGAATTTATTTAAATTATGTTTAGCCACTATCTTGGTTCATTTCCTGTTGCTAACAACATAATACCACAGGCTGGATGGATGACAAGGAAAGTGATCTGTTTCTAGATCTCATGCCTTCTTGGTTTCTGAGTCCTGAGACAGTGAAGGACACATATTGAGACAAAGAGCTAAACTGAGACCCACAAAACTGGATACTACAGTAGACCCTCTCCTGAAGTAATCCATGTACTCACTGCTTTCCTAAGTCTTGAATGGCATGCACAGGTTAGCCCACTGTTATGACAAAGCTCTATTCAGACATCCCATCTGCTCCCACCTTTCCATGTCTGTGTTTCTTAAATATCAGGATGAACTCTGGAGGGAACAGTCTTTAAGCCGTAGCACCAGCATGGCTTTGGCACAATTTTCTCAGTCTCCCATTAAATCAAATTCTTTGCCACAAAAAAGCATCACATTTTCTCGCCTATTATTTCATCAATAATTTCTCCAAGGACTGAAGGTTATTTTAGATGAAAAGACTAGATTTGAGTAACTTATTCCTAGTATCTGTTGCAGCCAACACTGGATAGAAGTAGAAAGTATGTTTTTTGAAAAGTGATGGGGCCAAGAATTTATACAATTATTTCACAAAGCAGTTGTATAGCTATTTAGAAACTACATAGTTCTTCATTGTGAGAGATGTTCTATCCATTAAAGGATGTTTGGCAGAGTGTTAGGACCTTCCTCCATAAGCCCCTTCTTAAGTTTATGAACCAAAATTCTGTTCATCCATTGTGGAAAACCTTGCAAAGTGTTGAGGAAAATTGACTTTATCTGTTCCTGTTTCTCTTAAGAGCATATAAAGCTTTTAAATTCTACAAACTATGTGACTAAATGACTGACAGAATGACTTAGAGTGAATGGCTTGCTTTGGCTCACAGTTTTGGAGGGCTCAGTACATGGAAATTAGGCCCAAGTTGGGCCCCAAATCATGGAAGAATTGGAGATGAGTAAGCCATTCTTCACCTTGCAGAAAAGCCATGCATAGTCTTCCAAGGGAAGCGTCCAGCCACCCACTACATACAGCTGACTGCTCTGCGACCAATGATTTACTTTGTCTTGGTTTTCATCTTAGACAATTCGCCTTCTCATTTGAAGTTTGACTTCATTGGCCTTCTCCTGTTTCATGTATCTTCTCCTGTTTTCATGGTCATGTAGCTTTCTCTTGCTTTTTCAAACACACGTGCACAGACACACAAACATACACATCAAAAATAAAGTAATTAAGTAAAAAATATAGTAAGACAAAAAGGATATCCAAACAAAATCAACAACAACAAGATGAAACAAAATCCCACAGATAAAACATACAGTTTTCTTTGTGTTGGTCAACTGCTCTTGGGCATGGAGCTTGTCTTGGGGTGTGGTTGATGCACCCAGTGACACTCATCCATGGGCTCTAAAGCCCAGTGCTTAGGTCCTAGGCTCCACGTGTGCCTTTTGAGACTATATCTTTGCCCTTTTTGCTCTCCACTTCCAGGTTATACAAATTAAGTATTTATAAGAAGTAGCCCAAATTCAATAAGCAACATGCTTCTATTGAATTTTATGCAAGACTTCTGTGTCTCTGTGATGGGAAGACTTTCTCCATGTGCATCAATTCATGCCACCTCAGATTCCAATTCCTGGGTCATAGTTCCTGAAATATACTAACTACATGTACTCATATAGACTCATTTCTGTGTAGTTCCTTCTGTCTTAAAAAAGAAAACCATGAAATATGTAACTTCTCTTATGCACAAATGACATTTGGTCACTTGTTCTCTTACAAAAAGGCAGCTCAAAGGCTAGAAATGGCTCCGTGTTCAGGCCCATGCACTCTTCTTACAAATGATCTAAGTTTGCTTCCCAGCCTCTGTGTCAGGCAGCTTGCAACTGCCTATAACTCCAGCTCCAGGAACCTGGCACTCATGGCCTCTGAGGGCCCTTCAACTCATGTGGGCATCCTTCTTCCATAGTCAGATAATCCTAACTTTAAAAGAAAAGAAAAAAGTCTCTTCAAAAATGACCAACACCATACAGATTTTTTTATTTTACAGGAGATTTTTCTTCTAGTTTATAGTGTAAATGTTTCATTTCAGTGAAAATGGAACTATGTAAAATAATTAAAATACTACAAGCCACTAGGCAGTTATGTTACCTAGTCACATTTTTTATAATATGAATGTTTTAAATAATTGAAACAGCAGGGAGTTAAATATGGGGAGAGCTTAGAAACTATATGGAAGTGCAATTACTCAGCAAAACACATACACACACACACACAAATGTGCGCATGCGTGTGCGCATTCACAGGGGACAAGTGCAGTTGCTAAGTCTCTGTGACTTAGAGGGCCGTATTTCCCTCTAACTATTACACTCTTTCCTCCTGCTCTACCATGGGTTTCCCTGAGCTCTGAGGGGAGGAATTTGATGGGGACATACCATTTAAGTCTGCGTGTCTCAAGGTCTCTCACACTCTGTATAATGTCCAGCTGTGCGTCTCTGTATTTCTTTCTGTGTGCTGTAGGAAGAGGCTTCGTTGATGGTAGTTGAACAAGGCATTGATCTATGAGTACATAGAAATATTATCAGGTGACATTTTATCTCTACATTTTTTCCTTTTTTAGACCAGTATTATGCGGCTCTTCCACAATCCTTGGACTGTCTAGTCATAGGCTCTTGATCACCCAAGCAGTGTTACATATGGGCTACATCTGGTAGAGTGGGCCTCAAATCAAATTAGCCACTGCTTGGTTACTTCCAGAAGCTTTGTGGCACCGTCGCCCCAGCATACATTACAGGCAGTATACCCTTGTAGTAAAGAGGTTTGTTGTTGCCTTGGTGTTTACGTTACTCTTTTGGCAGCATGCAGATTGCTTTCCTGTACCAAAGAAGCATGGGGTGAAGGCTCTATGTAGACACCAGCTCACCATCATGTTCAATATAGGTATTGTCTTCAGCAATGGGTCCTTGCTATCAGTTTGTGGAGAGCAACCCCCTATAGTATTGGCAACAGACTGGGTTGTTCGGGGATTCCCACTAGCTGGCCCCTTTGGCCAACAACTTAATTAGATGTAACCTAATACCAATACTGAGAGCTTGGATGGGTGGCAAGAGATGGCCAGTGGAGATTCTGTCTCCTCCACTACTTGGAGATTTCATTGAGATCAACTTCATGCATGTATATATTTTAAGAAGTTTCTACTGCATTAGGTTTCCATACTACCCCTCAAATACCCCTTAATTTCAGCTCTTTCTTCCCATAATTCCTCCCACAACTCTTCATGCCTTCCCACTTCCCACTTTTGTAAAATGAGTGGGTCTCTGATTCCAGTGCCTTTTTTGGGGATCGTTTATATCTGTTGGTTTGTCTTGTCCAACTGTGATGTGATAATTTTTATTTTATCTTACTATTTTATTTCGTAACTTTTTTAAAAAAAATGAATGAATGAATGAATGAATGAATGAAAACCTAGCTATTAGGGTAAAAGTTGATGACTGGACTGTCATTTATACATGCTGGGAAAGAGAAAATCAGTTTTCTCTATTAGTGTGGACACTGGTCATATCAATCACTCCAGGACAACCCTTATGTTCAAGAGTAGTTGACCAATATATATGGACACCATGTGGTTCAGTGTAGTTTTCTTTTGTTACAGTTTGATGTTTTGTTTTTTCTTTTTTTTCTTTTTGTGTCTGATTTTATTTTGTTGTCTTAGTTTGAGGATTTGTTGTTGTATAGAGTGTTTGAGAAAGAACTTAAATCTGAGTGTGTTGGGAGGGGCAGAGGATTTGGAGGGACTTGGGAGATAAATATGATCAAAATATATTTAAATTTAAAAGTTGTTTTAAATAATAAAAATATAATTAAAAATCATCATGGTAAAAAACCAAAAGAATGTTTTAGACATCTACTATGATCTATGCTGATAGAATGAATGATTTTAAAAATGTGGAAGTAAATACATAATCAATTGTGAAAAATAAAAGCCAAAAGACACTGGAGAAAAACAAAGTTATTATCTTGTTTCCATGTGCATGTACCCACCCAGCAGCAATGGACACACACAGATGCACATGCAAACACACACACATACACATGCATACACAGACACACACACACATGCATAAACACAAATATACACATACACACACATATGTACACACGTATGCATTTATACATGCACAAACACATACACAAACACTACATGCACACACATTCACATATACACACAAATAGACACACACCTGTGCGTGCATGCAAAAGAGAGAGAAAGAGAGAAACTTACTATGTTATACATATAATTCATGGTTTAGCACTATAAAAGGCAATGCATTTTATATAAAATGGTATATAACAAAAATATTTGGAGAGGAAAAAATGACCATCTTAATAATACATACACTGCATAACAAAACATACAATTGTATAGGTTGTATCACTGTGTATGACTGTATTCAAATGGCCATGCATAAACAATAAGCATTAAGATGTATAGATTTATCCAACAAGTATTTATCAACATTTTATTAAGCAAACATGTTAAAGCATTAAAACTCAGCTTCTACCAGGAAGAATAAGCATGCAGATTGTATGAAACAAGCGTTTGGTCCACAGAAAAGCTGCGAAGGTTTTCTGGGCTCACCAGGTTGGATTAGGTGGGAGAGGATAAGCTGAACCTTGAAGGATGGGTCAGAGGAGATCCTTAGCATGCTAGACTCCGAAGAACATAAAAACCTATACAGAATCTAAAGGAAAAGGGGGCTGGTGTAACATAAGGACCCAGCCATGTGTGATGGTGGGAGCCTTTAATCACAGTGTTGGAGAGGCAGAGACAAATGGCCAACCTAGTCTAATTGGTGAGCCCCAGGCCTCAGAGGGAGATCTTTTGTAAGACACTAAAGGTTGACTTATAGCCTTTAAATGGACACCCCCACACAAACAAATACAAAGGAAAAGCAATAATATAACATAATGGTTGCTATTTCTTCCCTTCTTTTCCCATTCTGAAATGGATGATAAATTTCCCCAGGAGAAAGAAATATTATCATGTTGTGTCATACAGTTCAGGAAATTCTTCCTCGAGTTTCAACATAGACACATGCTGTTAACATTAGTTGGGACCTAGACAGCATCTTCTATTCGGGTTGTCATTGTGGCATGCATGTGATTAACTCCTGTTGGAGAATGTATGGGTAGATAGCTAAGTAGTTTAATAGATTGCCTTGCTATAGACTTGCAGAGTGATCATGTTGTATTGGAGCAAGGAGAAATTATGATATATAAGAAACAAGCAAATAGGCATGATCATGCTACATCTTAAAATTTGAGTATAAGCTGGGAATGATTATTTTTAGAAAAGTGGAGGCAACAGATGTTTTACTGGACTGTCACCCCCAAAGTTTAAGACTGTATAGATTTCCATACTAACACTGGGACAAAGCTAGTCCATTTATTCTTGACTTTTTAAACCTAAACATGCACCCAGGTACCTAAGGGAATGGTACCTATAATGCCGTCCCTTATACTCTTTTTTTTTTTTATTTTTTTTGTCTTTTTTTTAATTCGATATATTTTTTATTTACATTTCAAATGATTTCCCCTTTTCTAGCCCCCCACTCCCCGAAAAGTCCCATAAGCCCCTTTCTCTCCCCCTGTCCTCCCACCCACCCCTTCCCACTTCCCCATTCTGGTTTTGCCCTATACTTCTTCACTGAGTCTTTCTAGAACAAGGGGCCACTCCTCCTTTCTTCTTGTACCTCATTTGATGTGTGGATTATGTTTGGGGTATTCCAGTTTTCTAGGTTAATATCCATTTATTAGTGAGTGCATACCATGAGTCACCTTTTGAGTCTGGGTTACCTCACTTAGTATGATGTTTTCTAGCTCCATCCATTTGCCTAAGAATTTCATGAATTCATTGTTTCTAATGGCGGAATAGTACTCCATTGTGTAGATATTCCACATTTTTTGCATCCACTCTTCTGTTGAGGGATACCTGGGTTCTTTCCAGCATCTGGCAATTATAAATAGGGCTGCTATGAACATAGTAGAGCATGTATCCTTATTGCATGGTGGGGAATCCTCTGGGTCGTCCCTTATATTCTTAATGGCTGGAAGTTCTGGGCAGGCACTGAACTACAGAGGCAGTGTCTGGTCTCCATGCTACGTTCATATGCAACTCTTGTTGGGACTGCGTGATCGCCATGTTCCTTTAGTCAATCAGACTACATGGAGACGAACCTGTAACTGTACCTTGGAGGATGGTGTCAGCTTCACAGTTCTGATGGCCCAGCACTTAGTTTTAAAGATGCTCATCATTTAGAATGAGGTTCCAGGCCCTGTTGGATCCATTAATACCATTTGGGCATCCAGTCCAGTCTTCTGCAGGTGCCCATTGCAGTGACTCCTGAGAGGGTATGTGGGTTATGTCAACCTATTAAGATTGTAATGTTATGTCAGTGTGCTCAACTATCAAAATGCCCCTTGCCACTTAAAATTAAATGCTGGACTACCCAGCTTTTTACCTGCCATGACATAAAAATTGTATTCAATTTAATAGTCATGGCTCCCTTATTTAGAAGTAAACTGTTATTTAAATGTTTTTAGCACTCACTATTATCTCATTAGGCCCTGAACTCAAAGGTGAGGTACCAAGTGGGTCTGTCTTATTTCCAGCATACAGTGACTGTGAGCAAAAGGCAGTCTCCAGGGGCCAGCCTGACGCTCTGTGGTAGACCTTTTGACTCTGAGTCTTTAAAACTTGTGAATAACTTGTACTTTTTCACTTTTAGGGCAGCATAACTATTTATGTGCCGGGAGAAATGACTGCATTGTTGATAAAATCCGCAGAAAAAACTGCCCAGCGTGTCGTCTGAGAAAGTGCTGTCAGGCTGGCATGGTCCTTGGAGGTAAAGTTGATGTTTGCATCAATAGTATGGTGTGCCTTGCACTTCTATGATAACACGGAGCCAGAAGGATCACAACACTTTTACTAACTTACTTATTTATTCACTTTACATCTTAATCACAGTGTCTCTCTCTATTTCCCCTTCTCCCAGACTCACCCTTACAAATCCATCCCCCATTGCCCCTTTTGCTTTTCCTCAGAGAAGGGGAAGTCCCCCTTGGGTACCACCCTGCCCTGGGACATCCAGTCTGAGCAGGACCAAGCACATCCTCTCCCACTGAGGTCCAACTAGATAGTCCATTTAGGGGAAGGGATATAATGGCAGGAAGTAGAGTCAGAGATACCCCCTCCCTGTTTCAATTCCTAGAGGACCCCCCTAAAGACCAAGCTTCATGTCTGCTATGAATGAGTAGGGAGCATAGGTCCAGCCACAGCATGCTCTTTGTTTAGTGGTTCAGTCTATGAGCCAATATGGACCCAGGCTAGTTGACTCTGGAGGTCTTCTTGTGGTGTCCTTGGCCCCTCTGGCTCCCTCAATCCTACTCCCTACTCAAGAAGACTCCCAAGCTCTGCCTGATGTTTTGGTTATGGTATATGGATTTATTTCTGGGAAGCAGCTCTGCATATATATTTCCATTAGCTGCTGGATCATCCTTCTCAGGAGATGGTTGCCCTAGACTCCTTTCTGCAAACACAGCAGAGTATTGTTAAGTGTCAGGGGTTGGCTCTTTCCTGTAGGATGAGTCTCAAGTTGGGCCAGACATTGGTTAGCCTTTCCTCAGTCTCTACTCCACATTTATCCTTGTGAACCTTGTAGGCAGGACAACTTTGGGTTGAAGGTTTTGTGGGTGGGTTGATGCCTCCTCCCTCCACTGGACATCCCACCTGGTTACAAGAAGTGATCATTTCAGTCTTCATATCCTCCCCCCACTGCTAGGAGTCATCTCTTTCCAGGTAGGGTCATCCCCATAGACCCTTGGGAGCATTCTCCATTCTGAGTCTCTAGCTAGACCCAGACAAGTTTCCCACCAACTTTTGTTCTCACACCCAGCCCTCTCCCGTCCCCTTCCCACTTCTGATTCCCATCCTTGTTCTCTTCCTCACCCCCCTCTCCCATTCCAATTCCTCCCTTCATCCACCTCTGATGTCTATTTTATTTCCTCTCTGAGTGGGATTCACACATCCTCCCTTGGACCTCCTTTATTGCTCAGTTTCTTTGGGTCTGTGGATTGTAGCGTGGTTATCCTGTACTTTATGGCTAATGTCTACTTTCTGGGTCTGGGTTACCTCACTAAATGATATTTTCTAGTTTCATCCATTTACCTGAAAATTTCATGATGTCTTTTCTTTTAATACCTGAGTAGTGCTCCATTGTGTAAATATACCACATTTTCTTTATCCATTATCCAGTGGAGGGACATGTAGGTTGTTTTCCTACAAGTCCTTGCTATTGTGAAGAAAGATGCCATGAACAAAGTTGAACAAGTATCCTTGTGGTATAATAGAGCATCTTTTGAGTATATACCCAGGAGTGATACAGCTGGGTCTTGGGACAGAACTAGTCCCAATTTTCTGAGAAACCACCAAATTGGTATCCAGAGGGGTTGTACAAGTTTATACTGTCATCAGCAATGGAGGAGTGTGCCTCTAGCTACAAAATCTCACCAGCATGTGCTGTCACTTGAGATTTTAATCTTAGCTATTTTCACAGGTATAAGATGGGCTCTTAGGGTGGTTTTGATTTGCCTGATGACCAAAGAAATTGAGCATTTTTAAAAAATGTTTCTAGGTCATTAGAGAATCCACTCTTGAGAACAGTGTACCCCAGTTTTTAAGTGAGTTATTTAGTTTGTTGGTGTTTAATTTTATGTATTCTTTATATATTTTGGATATTCACCCTCTGTCAGATGTAGTGTTGTTGATGAAGTTTTTTTCCCATTCTTTAGGCTGCCATTTTGTCCTATTTATGGTGTCCTTAGCCTTGCAAAAGCTTTTCCATTTCAAGAGGTCCTGTTTATTGTTGATCTTAGAACCTTTGCTGTTCTGTTCACGAATTTGTCTCCTGTCCCAATATATTTAAGGCAGTTCCTCACTTCTTCATCATTATACTTAGTGTGTCTGGTTTTGTATTTGTGTATTTGTTGAAGATGCTCTTCCTGCTCCATTGTATGGGGTTGGCTTCTTTGTAAAAAATCAAGTGTCCACTTCTGGGTCTTCAATTCTATTCTACCGATTAACCTGTCTGTTTTTATGTCAATACCATGCAGTTTTTATCACTTTTGATCTGTAATATAGCTATTGTTCAGGATTGTTTTAGCTTTCCTGTATTTTTTTTTCTTTTTCCATATGAAATTGAGAATTTCTCTTTTAAGGTCTGTAAAGAGTTGTGTTAGAATTTTGACCAGAATCGCATTGCATCTGTAGCTTGCGTTTGGTAAGATGTGCATTTTTACTATGTTAATCTTACTAATCCATAAGCATGAAAAGAATCCCAATTTTTCCCTATTACTAGATTATTTATCATTCCAGGTACTTTCTATTCTTTTTAAAAAAATTTTATTGACTATTTTATTTATTTACATTTCAAATGTTATTTCACTTCCTGGTTCCCCTCCACAAACCCCTATCCCATCCCCCTCCTCCCTGATTCTATAAGTATGTTCTCCCCACCCCCACTGCCCCCTCACCACTTTTGTATTTCCCTATGCTGGGGCAACAAGCCTTCACAGGACCAAGGGCCTCCCCTCCCTTTAATGCCAGATAAGGCAGTCCTCTGCTAAATATGCAGCTGGAGCCAGGGGTCCCTCCATGCATATTCTTTGGTTGGTGGTTTAGTCCCTGGGAGCTCTGGGGGGTCTTGTTGGTTGATATTGCTGTTCATCCTATGGGGTTACAAACCCCTTCAGCTCTTTCAGTTTTTTCCCTAACTCCTTTATTGGGATCCCTGTGCTCAGTCAGATGGTTGGCTAAAAGCATCCTAATCTGTATTAGTAAGGCTCTGACAGAGACTCTCCAGAAACAGCTATATCAGGCTCCTGTCAGCAAGCACTTCTTGGCATCAACAATAGTGTCTGGGTTTGGTGACTGCATGTGGAATGGATCCCTAGATGGGGCAGTCTTTGGATGGCCTTTCCTTCAGTTTCTGATCCACTCTTTGTCCCTGTATTTCCTTTAGACAGAAGCAATTCTGGGTTAATATTTTTGAGATAGTGGGTGGCCTCATCCCTCAAACAGAGGCTGTGCCTAACCTCTGGCTATGATCTCTATGGGTTCATTCTTTCCTTTCTTGGGTATTTCAGCCAATGCCATGCCTATTGGTTCCTGGGAGCCTTTTGCTTTCCTGGTGTCTGGGACCTTTTGTTGGCTACTCCCAGTTCCCCATCCCCATTGCTACACACCATTCTTCAATTTTTCTGACCCTGTATACATCTGCCCCCATCTCCTCCCACACCTGATCCTGCCCCCTCTTCCCCTCCCCCTCCTTTCTTCCTCCAAAGTCCCTCTTACTCTCTGCCTCCCATGATTATTTTGTTTCCCCTTCTAAGTAGAACTGAAGCATCCACTCTTTCATCTTCCTTCCTGTTAGCTTCATATGGTCTGTGTGTTGAATCATGGGTGTTCTGAGCATTTTCCCTAATATCCACTTATCAGTGAGTATATACTATGTGTGTTCTTTTGTGGCTGGGTTACCTTACTCAGGATGGTATTTTCTAGCTCCATTCATTTGCCTGTGAATTTCATCAAGTCATTGCCCAATTTTTTTATTCATCTTTATTCTTGTTTTTTTCTTGTTTGTTGGTGGTGACCATTCATTCTCCAGATTGAAGCAACCAAAAATGCAATCTTGTACTTCTATGGATTTCCAGAATGCTAAGTTCTGTTGTGTGTGGCCCTGCCTTTAGGAAATATGGATTGGAGGCTAGCCACTGCTGCTTTCCACTTGTGTGATTTTTAAATGATTCTCAAGCCAATTGGGCATCCTAGGCTCCTTGAATGTAGAGTAAGATATCAGAAGTATTGTCAAGTTTAGAACTTGATCCTGAAGGTTTTTCAGATGCAGACTAAATGACCATCACCTCCACTGGACTGAAAATCCACTTGAGGGACATGTTGTTGCTCCCTGTACATGTTTTTGTTATTAGACTCCATACAGCTTTTAATAATATGGCAATAAATACATTAAGGTTTCACCTGGCAAATGACTGAGCAGGTGAAGAGGTTTGCCACTAATCCTAATGACTCAAGTTCAAACCCTAGAGCCCATGTGGTAGAAGGGACAATGTTCCATAGTAGTATTCCATGTTATCCATATATCCATATATCCATGACATATCAATATGCTACTCAATCAGACATACTGAAGTCATGAGCTGTAGAGATAGTAAAATTCTTCTCTTGCAAACCTGAATTTGACTTCCAGAATCCACCTTTTTAAGAAGCTTGGGTATGATAACTCTGACTTAGGACCCAAGTTCTTGGGAGACAAAGACCAAATGCCACAGAGGCTTGGTGGATAGCCACGGTAGCTTATTTGGCAAGCTACAGGTCTATTAGTTGACACCATCTCACAAAAGAAGAGGAGCAGCCTCCATGGTTACCCTTTGACCTCCACAAACACATGCACAGGAATGCATGCACACTCTTACATACATACACACACACACAAACACACACACACAAATATTTAGAGTCAGACTTCAAAATAATGGTTTGTTTATTCTTTGGGTATTTTATATATTTTGATCACATTCAGTCCCTCTATCACATTTCCCAGATTTCCCCTGGTTCCCGACCCACATAGTTTCTACCTGTTTCTCCCTTCCTCTTTCTCTCTCTCTTAAAAATAAAAAGATGTAGAATCCAGGGCCTGACCTGGTGTGTGATTGACAGACCCAAATAACATTCCATTGGGAGGTGACAGGTATCCTACATAAGAATGCTTAGGAATAAGCTTTGTATGTAGATAAAACCTGTAAAAAGCCCAATGGGACATGTGTTATATGTTGACATTAAAAGCTTTCTTCTTCCTGGTGCTGTCTAAGGCAAGCTTGCCTGTGTTCCCTCAATGTTCCATATTTCTTCCTTCAGGAGGTGCTATTTTTAAACCAATGTTCTTCAGATTTAAAACCTCACCCAAGTGCTATTTCCTCCCTAAAATTTTGCCAGTGTTCTTGGGCAAAATTAACATCCGCTCAACACTGGCCACTGAGCAGTAACTCACTGAATTAGAGCATTCCCGGTATTTTATGGTCTCATGGTTACTGACTATTTTCCCCATGTCAACGCCCAGGTCTCAAATGTGCTCATACAATGCCTGGCTGGGGAGGCACTCAGAAGGCAGTGACTACATCAGTACACCCACTTTTCAAGTCCTGCACCTCAATTTCCTCCTCCCTTTGTATCAATGTTATCTCCAGAAGTATTTCTGACCTCCCATGTTTTAGAAAGCCAGCCTTTCTCATAAGCCATGCGTCTGGTTTGCAGATGCTTCAGTTTCTCCTGCCTCCACCTCTGCCTTGTCTATGGCACTGGGATCTCTAATTCACTGGCCTTCCTCCACCAGGATTATAATAATTCATCAGTTTATTGACAATTTCATAATGGATTTTGAAGATACTTAACTCCAGCTCCTTTCCCAACTCCTCCTAGCTCAGTTGAGTCCTCTTGGGCTTTTCCCATCCAGATTGTCATGTTCATTGCAGTCATCTTTGCTCAACTCACATTTGGGCAGCCATGTTGGTGACACGTGAATAAGTGTTGCTAGGAGACATAATCTCACGGCAAACTCCCTGCTCTCTGTCGGTTGTGAAGATAAGTTTCCTTGATGAAGACTATACTTAACTGTGTGTATAAGGACAGTTATTTATAGATGACTGCTAGGGTTTATGCTGGGTTAGTAAATTGTGGATTCTCTTCCACCAACCATGGTTTTACTAGCGCTGAGAAGTTAGGTAGGTTTCTAGCACCAGGAATAGAGCAGGTTTTGAAAGATAATTTTGAGATTAAAAAACTTAGTATATTTCAGGGCTATATATTAGAAAGAAACATTGAAATGTATCTTTCCAATACACAGTGGCCCAAGAACGCTGTGAGGAACAGAAATACAACAGTGGCCTACCTTTTTACACCATAAATGGATTTATACAGAAGTTTATTAACATGGTCTACTGAGATTCAAACACAACAGATTAGTTCCTAGAGTCATTGGCAAGAATCTGTACAATAAATAATCCAACTCATGTCATATAGGAAGGAGGTCATTATTGAAAAGGATTAGATTCAAAGTGTCAGCACAGGTTAAGTTCAGTTCAAGTTTCTCCAGTAGAGGAACTCTCAAGTTTCTGTGAGCTGGGGGAGATGCGTCCTTCTTTGAGTGACATCTGAGTTATTCTGAGCTGGGTCCTCCCACATCAAGAGGAGAATCCTGTGGAATTAATTACAGCTTGCACACTGCTGAAGGGGCCTGGAGCCCTCTTCCTCCTTCCTTCCATCTTTGTTTTCTTCCTTCCCCTCCTCACTTCTTCCCCCCTTCCTCCAGTTAGTTCCTCTTTTCCAAGGTTTCTGATTTCATATACAGGCCTTCTGAGTAAAGGTGAAATATGAGAAGATAGTGGAAAATCTTGCCCAGAATTTAAAAACTCCTCTGGGGAACTGTCAGAAGAAATATGGTTTTGACATGCCAAGGCATAGATTCCTTTAACAGGCTGCTTGTTCCTCTTTGCTCCAATGACTGCTCTCCTCCTAGGAGGGGTGCTGAGCATTCTGATTTTCTCAGCGCATGTGAGTCTTGTGTTTATGAATCACTTCTGTGGCGATTCGCAGGTCACAGTGAACTTTTACATTTAGTTCACTGCTGTGCATTGCTGAGTAGGAAGATAATTCCTCCTAAGGATGGTAATAGATCTTCTCAGTAAGGCTTCATGTGCCTAAATTCTTGCCATTAGAAAAACATTTCTGCTTAATGACTCATATGTACAGGGTGGAGAGAGAGAGAGAGAGAGAGAGAGAGAGAGAGAGAGAGAGAGAGAGAGAGAGAGAGAGAGAGAGAGATTCCTTTTACATTTGTAGAAAGAATGGTATAGTACTGCGAATGTGACTAGTTCTTTGAAAACTAAGGAGTTTCTGCACAGAGCAATAGGTAAATGAACAAGTTACTAATTATCTGGATGTTTTGTAGACTGTTGTCGTAGCTAAGTTTCTTTTGTAGAAAATCATACACTTAATATATAGTAAGGAAACCAGTTTCTGTCTGACTCTCCTCACCTCTCCTCCACTCACGCTCACCCCACTTCTCTTCATGTAGAGGAGGATGTACTGGGATGAAGAGAATGAGTCATATGGAAAATTCTTCTACACTGCACTGCCATCCATACTTCCTCTGGATAATCCCCACATAGGAAATTCTGGTCCCAAAAATATACCTACATATTCAGAAGTCTAGGAGCTTGTTCTGTCCTTTTCTTTTTTTTTTTTTTTTTTTTGTTGTTGTTGTTGTTGTTGGTTGGTTGGTTGCTGGTTGGTTGGTTTGTTGTTTGGTTGGTTTTTTTGTTGTTGTTTTTGTTGTTGTTGTTGTTGTTTTTTTTTTTAACTGAATCTGCAATTGCCTTTTTAAGGCAAGGTACTGTGGATGATGACTACCTCCTATTTCTCTGGACTTCATCCCATTTTCCCCTCACAGTCAAATACTTTTCTACACTTTGAGCCAGCATTTCAGTAGGAAACCATCACATGGCTGACCTAACTCCCCACCCGCTATGCTGAATTCTGTAGCCTCAAAATGTCTTCTGATCACTGTATGGTGTGTGTGCTACACGGCCTCTCACACGTGTGAGCCAGAGACTGCTGAGCTGCAGTCTCAGTTTTCAGCTTCACATTCTTCCTGTACACATGGAGCCACTGTCCCTGCTGCTGTCTAGAACTGTGAGGAGTATCTACCAGAACTGTCCATCCTCCAGGTCCAGATTGAGTCAAGATACAAGGGTTCAAATTTAAATTTTTCAGGTGACATTGAGTGATTGAGAGAACATGTATATTTGTAACTCAACTCATATTACATTGATATCTTTGTTTTCTTTGAATCCATATAGGCACATTATTTGGGGACTGGAAATTGTAGGTGGATCCTGACATGAAAATGAGGGACTACGTGGTATCAGGACTAGTTGATGCCACGGCCTGGTCTGGGGCAGCATTCCTGACCTTGTACAGTGGCCATTGTGCCTTGTTAATCTGAAGTCATATACTTACCAAAAACATTCTTCCAAAATTCCTTACAAGTACTGAGGAGAGACATCTGTAAAGTGTCCCAGACTAGAGTGATGTTCATTACGATGCTCACAAACTCAGAGCACTCACAGTGACCCTTAACGCCTGCTAAGCCTCGTCCCTGTGTCCGCACCCTTTCCCAGGACCTCATCAAGGCTGCGCTTTAGCTTCTGACATCATTGTGGCGCTTCACTTCCTGCAACCACATTGAGTGTTGCCATATGAAGGTGTCACACCACACTTTCAAAATCAGATATTTCCTGCATGGATAAAGAACAGAAGCAGCAAGAGAGGGTGTGCAGGTGCACAAGTAAGCAAGAGGCATTCAGAGCTGTCTCCATCACTTATTGGGTTCAGTTATGCACTGCCAAGGAGTGTGAGGACCACAGCAGACCAGCATCTTTCTGACAGATCTTGCTGATTTGTCACGTCATCTCACAGTCATCCCTCCCTTTCATTTTCCAGTTATGCATGCCATTGCTATTGATGGCGTACTTTAGTCACTTCTGTATTTTAGTTCATGATTCTTCTATGGGTTGTGTAGTTTGGTTTTATTTTTTTCTATCTTAATGAGAATTTTAAAAATATGGGTGTTGGTATGTATGTGCAATGTGTACATGTTTGTGTGTATGCGTGTTTTTGTGAGTCTGTGGAGGCGTAAAGCTGATGCCTGAAGACATTCTTAATCTCTTCCCACTTAATTTATTCAGTGACATCTCTTATTGAACCTGGAGCTTCCTAATTCAAGCTGGACTAGCTAGCCACCTTGCCCCTAGGATCCAGTCTCTGCCTAAGTGCTGGAATTATGACAGCCACTTACATGCCTGGTTTACTCTGGAAGATACCACACTGTCTCTCCAGACCTAGTATTTCTATTATGTCAGACACTGTACTTACTTAAGAAAGTTGCCTCTTTTTGAGAATAGCTTTTATGACCTTGTCTTTTAAACATTTTATTAATGATATTGCTAACAATGACTCTAAGATTCAAATATTCAGTTATCTATTTAACACTATTACAGCATGCTTGTAAACCCACTCTATTTCCTATCAATGGTGATGTCAGTGTTCCATCTGGCTTCCATTGGTCACTTGGGAATTTTAACAATCAGCCCATTAAAGTTCTTGGATAACTAGCAATCAAGTCTTATATACTAGAGTGAGCCGAGGACAGCACAGTTGTGACTGATTGTGCTGTTCTCACTTATTATACTTTTAAATTTTTGGACCACAGGCTTGTATTCAGTAGAACCTAGTCCTGTGTGGCTTTAACTGAAGATGTGCCTTTCACAGAGCATTTACACTGAGCTATTCCAGGCATTTGGGGACAGCATCAGTGAAGGACAGCTTTTAGCACTTACTTTCTGCCCTTGGTTTCCCACGTCTTGGAAAAAGGATGATCACAAGCCTCAGATCTGCATGAGGGAGACTGTGGATATGAATTATGAACTTCTGCGTGTTCAAGTGGTGGAAGAAAGAATTGCTTCACGAACAGTCCCATTAGTTTTACAAAGTATCCTTTATTAAGGGCCTTTAGGCAACTTACTGACATTTCCAAGAGCTAAGACACACAACAATAGAGGTATTAGATTTAATGGTTGTTGGATGGTATACAGTATATACTTCTTCCCTCAAATTATATTTACATATAGAAGCATAATCTTAAGGGCAGTGTGTCCATTTTTCAAATGGTAGAAAAATTATGTAAATGAGTAAACATTGAAGGTCTTGTTTCCATTTAGAGGACAATGCCATACACATTTTTATTTTAGAAGTGCCTTCATGAGCTACTTGGAATGGAGTCTATGACTTCAGGAGCATGATGAAGTTAAGGTATTTGTTAATTTGACATACTGAAGAAAGGAGATAGGAATCTATGCTGCTAGGGAAGGGGCACACAAGGAAGAAGAAGTGAGGGTGAAATCAGCTGTGTGCGCATCTTCTTCAACCTCCCAGATCTTAAGTCAAGTTTTCTGGGAAGAACATGCATGACATTGCCCTTCCTCTGTCCCCTAGATCTGCACATTTGTCTAATACTAGTGAACAAACCTCCAGTAATCTATGTTGTTTTCTTTCCTTGATGATCTACTGTGTGTTATCAAATATATATATATATATATATATATATATATATATATATATATATATATATATATATATATATGTGTGTGTGTGTGTGTGTGTGTGTGTATTATGTATGTATGTATGTATGTATGTATGTATGTATGTATGTATACATACTAGGTATGTATATATATTCCTTGAAGTTCTAGAAGTGACTTTGTCAAGATTTTTCTCTGCCAGGCCTGTTTTTCTTGAGCAGTGATAAGCCCTTTTGATCTGAAAAATGAAGTCTTTGTAGATGTTCTAGCATCTGCCTTAAAGACAGGCCTGTTCCTTCTCCTTCTCATGGTCCGTGGTCAGAATCAGGGAGCTGGCACTTCATTGCTGACTCTACACCCATTGTTTTTCTTCTGTTCCCAAGAATCTTAGTCCTTCAACAAACTAATGGAGTAAGTTTTCTTCTTTAAAATTCACATGGCTGACACAATTTCTTACACTGATAAATTCTCATTTAGGTTTTTCAAGTGTGTTCTTAAATCCACGAGGGCTCCATGTTTTCCCTGCCACCTCATTTGGCCTTATTATTGTTTATAATTAATTTTTATTTGTTTCTCTTCAACAGTTAAGTGTCTCTTAACACTTAGATGTCACTGTCTCTTTGCCATGTACTGAATGATCTAGGTAAGGGAAAGATGGCTCCTCTAATCAAACATTGATCTCCCGAGACAAAAGATGCCACACTATGTGTGTTAGAGACAATTCATGAATAGGAAAATTAAAAACAAACACAAGTAATTTTCTGTCACCTCTCATTTCTTTCCCATCAAGTATCAAACAGAATTAAGGGTTCTGGGGCAGATGGCCTCAAGGTTAAAGCGCTTACTGCCTAAGAATAAGGGCTGGAGTTCACCTGCCCTAAACCCGTGAAAGCGCTGTAAAGGTGAAGCGACCCTGCTCTAACCCAGCCTCAAGCTGGCTGTTGAGAGTGAGAGACCCTACATCAGTGAACAAGATGGAGAGCAACTGAGGATGGTTTCAAACATTAACCTTGGGCTTCCATATGCATGTACACAGGCCTGCATAGGCACAAGCACACACATAAACATACATGCACACCTATACATGTATCCCTGTGTATACACTACATAACACACACCTATACATGTGTCCCTATACATACACACCACAAACACATCACCTTTCTATACATGTTTCCACACATACATAACACAGGCACAAATGCACACTCACACACACACATATATCTATCTATCTCTATCAATAAATATTGATAGAGATAGATAGATAGATAGATGATAGATAGATAGATATAGATAGATAGAAAGATGGATAGATAGATAGATATTTCCATACATGCACAACACACACATACATTCACAGTAGAAAAGGTGGATCAGTAATTGACTATTATTAGTGACTGTCATTATATATGAGCCATTTAAGATGCATAATTATACTTTATCCTGTGGAAAATATATACACTAATTTAAAAATGAGTAGCTTAATATTGATCAGGTAAAATAATGAACACTAGAAATCAAGCTTTTATAAAATGGCAGAATTCATATGCAGATATGGCCACTCCAGAGTTCATGATTTATTATGATATACTACTGCGACTGCAGATGAGAAAAGGGCCATCTCATCTCTTCTAAGCACTTTTGGAAGAACAGATAGATTGACACTCATAGCGGGAGGTAGATTTTAGAGTTAGGAAGATTCTAACAATTCAGCTCTTTAGGAAAGGATCTCTTAATAACACTATACTTTATTGTATATCTTAAAAATAATCTCCTGATCTTCAAAGTCCTTCCTTAGATGAATTGCTTGAGTTGTTCATGAGAGTCATCAGTCTGAAGGGTTCAATGAGGGCAATCTCAGTGGGGCCAAGCGCAAATCTTTCCCTGGCAGCATGAGCTGAAGCTGCCATATTCTTCTGCTCACTGTGCATTTTGCTACATCTGTTTTGTTTGTACTATGTCCAGTGTTTCTTCTGACATTCCTCTTTGTTTAAGGGAAATAAAATACCCATTAAAAAGGGCTCTGTATTATTTGATGCTGTGAACTTGGATTCTTGCTCAAGCGCATGGCACCACTGGACATTTCACTAGAAAGTAACAGGATAAATAAAAATAGACTTTGAGTGGAACATTTGCTCTGCTCAATATTTCCCTCATAAAGTTGGCAAATCACTGGGTTTCCATAAATCTCACCCCTGAAATGCAAACACTAATATTTCTTCAAAACTTTGATCTATTAATCAGGATCAGCCAGCTCGTCATTGGGTCACTCTGTGACTCATGAAGACTGAACATAACTATGAATGCTTCCTATATTTAGTCAACTTATATTTTAAATAATCAATATGTCAGGAAATTGAGATTTTTATTTGGGGAAGATTTAAAAAAACATCCAATCAGTGTGTAAAATATTTACTCTGGTTTTCAAAAAGGCACCAGCATTTTAATGTATTCAAATACTGATGAACTCGGACTGGGATGGGAGGAACAAGGAAAGGAGAAAGAGGGGAAACCTGCATTGTAGTAAAAAAGCAAAGGATTGTGGGTTGTCACAGGGAACAGAGTGGCTGTCACGGCAAAGGGATGAAGGTTTAGAGTGCTTTTCTGTGGCGCTGGCCACATTAAATATTTATCTTTTCATCTGAGTATTTACTTTTCTCTTCTTTTCTTTTTATTCTTTTTTTTTTTTTTTTTTTTTGGTTTTTTTGGATTTTTTTTTCAAGACAGGGTTTCTCTGTAGCCCTGGCTGTCTTGGAACTCACTCTATAGACCAGGCTGGCCTCGAACTCAAAAATCCGCCTGCCTGTGCCTCCCAAAGTGCTGAGATTACAGGCATGCGCCACTACCGCCAGGCCACTATTTACTTTTCAATGACCTGTTTTGCTCTACACTTTTCTTGTGTTCTTAGATAATAAACTGTAACTAAATACTTGGAAAGAAAAACTTAGGATGGTTGGTGCTGAGGATGGTTAGAGAAGAGATGAGATTACAGTGAGTCCCATATCATTCTTTCTGCCTCTCTCTCTCTCTCTCTCTCTCTCTCTCTCTCTCTCTCTCTCTCTCTCTCCCTCCCTCCTTCCCTCCCTTCCTCTCTCTTCCCCCTCTCTCTGTGACATACACTCATACACATGTGTGTACATGTATGAGTCAGTCTGTTGATCCATCTGTCTAGTGTTGTTCTTCACACATGCCAGACAAGTACCTTCCCACTCACTTGCCTTCCTGATGCCCTTATGTTTATATTCTGAGACACCAAAGAGTGTTCATTTGCTCACTAAGTTGGACTTGCATTCCAACATTTTATATTAAGAGTCAATTTGAAACTCTGATGTTTAAGCCATGTGATTATAATGTTAAGCATATAATTATCAATTATTATTGCAACTTTATACTAAAAATTAAGAATTCAGAAGGAAAAACACATGGGGTTATCATTAGAGTTGAGTGAGGGTATGTCATATTAGCTAATAACTATTGCATTGTTAAATTGGAACCAACCATTAAAAATTATTGGAATCAAATTCTGTGCTCTTGCTTCCAAATTCTTCCCTAAATATCCTCACCCCATGAGAACATAGCCCACAGTAAACCCCAGGGGGGGAGGGGCAAGGAGAGCCAGGGTGTTAATGTCCTGAGCTGAACTCGGCTCTCCTGCTCCAACCTCAGGTGCAAAGCCCGAATTCCTTACATCATCCGCAACCTACAAATGGCATCCTTCATTTTCACTTACGACTGTAGTGAGGCTAGATTACACATATGCCAACTTTCCAGTTTACTGTGAGGACTCAGTAAGTCTGACTTTTCTTCTCCTTACTGACATCTTCCTTTCCCAAGAACCCTGTCTGCCTTCTGCATAGGATTCTCAGGCTCTCTCTGTTGACTCTGGGAACTCCCTTCCAAGGTTTTGCTGACATTCATGGGTTTTCATAGAACAACTCTCACCCTTTGTCATTATGACAACATCCAAAATAAGAACTAAGTATACTGGTAATGTCTACTGCTAGTATATAGTAGGAAGTGGGACATTCATGTCTCACCACAGACAGAAGTAGCTTCCACTCAGGTCCCCCAGTCTAATACCTAATTTGGGTGGGGGTGGTGTTTTCCTAACTCAGTGCTGTAGGAGCAAATAAATGTCTGAGTCACACCAAGTGCAAGAGCCAGAATACCGCCATCTCTGCTCCAGCAGCATCCAAGCCTTTGTAGACCTGTGTTGTGTGACACTATCCCCAGGGAGACATGAAGAAACACCTGCTTGTCCCAGAAAGGAACTGACGACAGACAAATATAATGATGCTTTCAAAGTCCAATTTGTTGAACCAGTGAGTTGGTCATTGACAATCCAGTTGCAGTTGCATCACCAAAGGCCACCCTAGCATGGTAACAGCTCAGGAAAAATGGAGCCCTAAAGTACTCTGCATGACTTGCAGGCACTTCAACAGGTGGGAGAGTCCCTCTTCAAGGTAGGTAGGAAGAGCTTCCTCCCTGGCACTATTCATTGAGTCTAAACCTTGGAGGTGTCCTCATGAATCTTTTAAGTATCAGTTCTCTCTCAAACTCACTACTATTTTTACCTCCTCAGTGTCATGAGCCTCCTCCAGAGTGGAATGTTTCCACTTAAAACAAATTGCTGTGCAACAACCTGCCATCTAGAGATGTGCTTGGATACAGTGATTGCTATCCCAAACACACTGGCCAGAAGTGGACATGCCCATTACCAGGCCTCTCTAGAACCATGGCCCTCTCTAGAACCATGGCCCTTTCCATTGAAAATTATGCCTGATTCAGGGTGACTTGAGCTGAATTCCAGCACTTCCTCAATCACAAAGTCTTTCTCTGATTTACTCTCAACATGTTGCAAAGCAGCAGTCTTCATAAGCATCTAGGTACCAATCACTCTGTTCTCCCACCCAAGCATTACTCAGTACCAACCCTGTTCAGCTTCTGAGATCAGATGAGTATGAGTACGTTTGGGTGGTTTGGCTGCCAATAACCAATCTGCTCTCAAAGCTAACTCCTTCTGAGCCTCGCCCTTATGGTTTTTCCTTCTGAATATACAATGATTTACCAAAATAGGAATTCTATAAGTAGAATAGAAATACATATATTCTACAAGCACAGATCACATGGTAAAAAAATTGATGTTTTCTCTTAATTTAGGAAAGATACTCTGAATTTTGGTTATTTAGATCTTGTAGCGGTATGTGGGTTTATTTCAAGAAACATAAATCTGCTGAAATTGTATGAAAGATGTTGTGGGGTTTACATAATGGACATGAATTATAACAGACGCACAAAGAATAAAACCCAAAAGAAGACTCACAATAGTAATGAAGCCTGCTTACATAAATGTAGCCTGGACCTTCAGCTTTGGAAGGCAATCCTGTTATGCAACTCCTGGTGCTGGTGTCTTCTACACACTACTCACCTTGGCACACATCTTTTTACTCAAGGCTTCCTAACCTCTGCTTGGTCCTGATGTGACTACAAACAGCCTGCCCACCCAGAGAGTCCTGTTATTATTTAATCCAAATGTGATGTCTATCATTGACATTCTATTTTCTGTCTCTGTGTCTCTGTTTGTCTCTGTCTCTCTGTCTCTGTCTCTCTCTCTCTCTCTCTCTCTCTCTCTCTCTCTCTCTCTCTCTCTCTCTCTGTCTTTTCTGAGACTAGGTCTTACGTAGTCCAGAGCGGCATTCAGTGAGGGTGCCTGGAGCTGCCACTCTCAAGCTCTGGGATGACAGGCGAGCGTCACTGTGCTTGCCTGGCTTTGTTTCGTTTCCAGATTGACAATGAGCTCCATACAGCACAGCGACTATAATGGCTTAAAACAATACCCTGCTAGGATAGTGAATGCCTATGTGTTTACATGAAGTTCTTTCCTTTTTGTCTTCTCTGTAGGTCGTAAGTTTAAGAAGTTTAATAAAGTCCGAGTCATGAGAGCCCTCGACGGTGTTGCTCTCCCCCAGTCGGTGGGCCTGCCTAACGAGAGCCAGACCCTGGGCCAGAGAATCACCTTTTCACCAAGTCAAGAAATTCAGCTGGTCCCCCCACTCATCAACCTGCTCATGAGCATCGAGCCTGATGTGGTCTATGCAGGGCACGACAACACGAAGCCTGACACGTCCAGCTCTTTGCTGACCAGTCTCAACCAACTAGGCGAGAGGCAGCTGCTTTCAGTAGTCAAATGGTCTAAGTCTCTGCCAGGTAATTTGTACATGGTATCATGCATTAAAAGGTACTACGTTTGTGGCACTATCTGAATGGGAAAATCCGTCTGTACAAAAAGTCACCCACCATGTAAAGAACACCATATGTTTTAGTGGCTCAAAATGCTTGGTGCATTTCACATGTGTGCTTGGTTTAGTTGGTAGAGCCCTAGGTTAGCATACGTACACCCTCGGATCAATCCCCATCAACACCTGCACACAGGCAAGACTCAGATAGACTATGGGAACTTAGAGAAGTTGAAAGCACACTAAGGCTGGCTGATTGCTGCCTACATAAAAGAGCTAATTGTGTGTGTTAAATCACAAATGCAGTAATTCAGAGACATGTTGCCATCTCCTGGGAGTGTCTAGTTCATTCTAAAACTTAACTGAAGCTTTGAGTCTGTTGGAGATAAAATCAAACGTACCTACTCATGTAACAAATCATAACAGCACTCAAAGTACCTACATAAAGTCAGTGAAGAATACAGAAGTCCTGAGGTTAATAAGGAATCTGGAAAGACAGGAAGACCTCCATCCCTGACTCTTCTCATCACACCAAGAGAAGGATATGGCTCAGCAATACCGAGAACCTGTGTGTTTTTGTGGCAGTGTTCACTGACTTTACTGGCAATATGTGTCCCTCCGTGAATCTCTTCAGCAGCCACGTGGCTGGTTACGTTACAAGGATGCATTTACTCCGTTGACCTTAGATGGCAGAGACAGGTGAAGACTGGCAGTTGTTTGTCTGGGCCTTAACCTCATGACTTGAAGCAGAATAATTCTTTCAAAAACACGTGTTCCTCACACCAATAACATCCTTGTGATGTTCATTTTTCTGACACGTGGTCAGAAATTAAACACATTATGTCCTTTTTGTCCTGGAAGAGATTCATTTAAGTTTTCTTTTTTTTTAAGATCCCTTTCCAATTTGCCTGAATACATCTCTTGGCTATTATTCTACCTGAAAGGTTTGAAATATAATAGATGAATTGTTACTGAGCATACAAGGTTATATGAAACAGAAAACAGACTCTTGTTTGTTAGACCTTCAAAAGGACATGTATTGAGAAAGCTTAATAGAACTTGCTATGCTAATGGAGATGAGATAATCCTACAGAGGGTCAGACTACCCAGCTTTTCACTCCCTTTACTGCAGCTGACAGGCCTTGGAAAAGTAAAGTTTTCCTTCAAAAGAAGTTTTGAATATTGAAAACTTACCGTGAAGTGGCTATCAAATTTGATAGATCTTTACTAAGTAAATGTCATAACAGAACTGATAAAATAATTCTGGTTTTCAAATTGGTGTTTAGCTGTGCTTTTGATTTTCTGTTTCCATTATTTGGAAATGCTGATTTCCTGGGCTGCCATTGCTATGGGTCATTATTTCTCTCCCAGCTGTTTTTGGAAGCTCTTTATTGTTTAAGAAGATTTACTGTTAGCTAGTAGATTTTAAAAAGAAAGCAATTAAAAGAACATTTATTCATTTAATATAAAAGCTGTTTTTAAGTTTAAATGTTTATAGATATTTTGATATTTTGACCTTCACACATCTTTGAAGAAATAATGAGAAGAATTAAGTGTATTGAATTTGGTAGCAACTTTTTAAGTGCTGCAGAATATAACTTATATGTGGCAAGTCAAAACAATGCTTATACCTTTATGATTCCCTCAGTTTCTATTAATAATGCTCAAAAGCAACATTGAGATGATCAAAAATTAGTGTGGACTGTGCTCTTTTTTTTTATTCGATATATTTTTTATTTACATTTCAAATGATTTCCCCTTTCCTGGCTCCCCACTCCCTGAAAGTCCCATAAGCCCTCTTCCCTCCCCCTGTTCCCCCATCCACCCCTTCCCACTTCCCTGTTCTAGTGTTACCCTATACTGCTGCACTGAGCCTTTCCAGAACCAGGGGCCACTCCAAATTCAAAAGGGACACTATAAAGTGGATACAGAGATGCTCAAGGAATATAATTAATTTTCCTCTAAGAAGAGCTGAAAGGGACATAAATTGAATATTGTTCATTTTGCCTTTCTCATCACTGTGACCTGCTAACAGAAGTAACTTAAGAAAGCAGAGGATTGTTTTGCGTGTAAGGTGGTACAGTCCATCACAGAGGGGCAAGCGTGGTGGAAGGAGTGCAAGACGACTGGTCTCATTGTGTCCAGTCAAGAGGGAGAAAGAGATCAACGCTGGTGCACAGTGAACTTTCACCTTTATGTGCAGTTGGAAATTCCAGGCATGAATGGTGACACTGATGTTGGGTGGATCTTCTCTTTCCAGTTAACACTGTGGAAATGTCCTCATGGGCAGGGCCAGGGTTTTGTTCTCTAGTTGGTTTGAAATCCGGGCAAATTAGTAAGAGCAACCATGACACTGATCCAGTGCTATTAGATACTCTGAACTAATGCCAGCTTTCTTTACACAAGGTTGTTTCTTATTTAGTGACTAAATGAATGCCTACCACATGGGTACTGAGTGCAGAGCTTAGCAATTAAATCGTGCGTTTAGGACAAAAGCCAGCATGAGCACTCACAGCGTGAACACATTAGGTGCTGAACACCTTTGCATCTGGGCACCGGTTTTGCAAAGAAGAGAAATGTATTTGTTTCAGTTACTCATGTACAACAATACTATTAATTTTGTGGAAAATGGACTTTTGTTAAAGGATCCTTAATAATAAGCCAGATTGTGGAATTGCATGTTAACAGTGAAAATGTAGCTACATTTATTCATATGTATACATATGCTGTTGGAAAACCTACTGACAGACCGGCTTACTCTTTTGAGGCAGTAACGTATACATCAATGTCTGATGAAAAGAACAAGTTCAAAGACAAATGAGTCAGTGAAGACTCTGGGCACGATGCTGCAGTGAGCAGGGGTTCTTCACTTCCCAGGCACAGAATCCTGCCTTCTTCTTTGTCTTCATTATTGTTGTCATTGGCCTGTTACCATAATTACAACTAATTTTACTTCTCCCCAGTAATAATTCAGCGATTCTTCTTAATTTATTGGAAACACATAAAATGCCATAGCCTCAAGGTGTTGCATTTGTAGATCACCTCATAGACACTCTCTGTTTGGCATTTAACATCCGTGTCTGAATGAAAGTGTAGGTTTTTTTGGTTGGTTTGTTTGTTTGTTTTATTGTCTTGAGTGAGCACTGTATTCCTGGTTAGGGCATGAAGCATGGCATTACCTATGAAATTTTAAAACTTAACAGTACACATTTCCTCTATTAAGGAACTTTCAACCCAGAGAGAGTTCTGAGACACCTGACAATAGCAACAGACACAGAAGTTATGAAAACAGGGGCAGACAAATAGCTTTAACATTGGCTTCTAAAGGAATGGACAAGGAGACTCATTAATGGTGTAAAGAGAAAGCACTTTAATTAGAAGAATAGGAAAAGAAAACTGAGTGAAATTTGGTTAATGATAAATGGAAAATCATAGAAGGCAGTCAGTTGCTCTGCATCTTTCAAACATGGGGATTCTTAAATAACATCAGAAGTTGAATTATTCAGTTACCCAAAGAACAGCCATAAAAGGCTATTAGTTAGTGAGAAAATGCATCTGCGTAGATGAACTCTTGGATATTGTTGCAGTAAGTGCTGGCCTTCTAAGGATTTCACTACCAATTTACTCAGAAACAAATGGCAATACATTTATTTAGGGACTAGTAGCAGAAAATAATGGCACAGATGGAAATCATAGGTTGATCAAGTAGGGTCTTAAAAGTCATAGTAAGACAAAAATTAATAAGTACTTATTCAAAATGCAAGATTACCTTCTCTACCAGTGAGTTGTCCAAGATTTAAAGCAATAGAGGAGTACAGAGCAAACATTTTCTTGTGATGAATTTGTCACCCCGTTTCCTTATACTTGGTGAAATATTCATCCCGGGCCATGCTGTGACATTCCAAATATTGCCCATTTGAGTGCATTCCTTCCGGCTTTCAATTACCCATCAATTGCCATGATGAGGACCTGAAGACAGGGACAACCTTTCCTTCATTCTCTAGCTTTGCAGCATGAGTTGGCAGCAGTGTGAAAAGGGAAATGAATAAGGAAAATTGTCACGTTCAAAGCGTGAGGAGAGGAGTAAAGTTAGACCCGCTTGGAGTTTCTATGACAATGGTCAAAATTCACTCCCTAGCTGTATTCCACTGAAATTACCATCACTAATGTGGTGTGTTCAAATTGTCAAGTTGTCTGTCTGTCCTCAGTCATGACACACATCAGTGCCTATTGGCAGAGTGATCACTTCCCAGTGAAACTCATCCTTTGCTGTTCATCCATTCCTTCCAGGTACATGGTTTCTCCCACAAAGTTTTAGTCGCTGTACATTTGATCTTCTTCCTACACTATACATTTTACTGTCCTGAGTTCTGTCCTCTCTTACACTGGCTCTCATGTTACATATTTTGGGTCAACAGATGTATATTCTTGGTGTTCTCACTCTGCTCCAATGACATTTAAATAATAGCATCAGTCCAGCTCCTTCAATCATGTATTCCAAATGCTCTTAACACAGCTCACACAGGTGACCTCTCAAAGCAACAGGACCTTACTGCTCATATGCCAAAACCATTTTTCTGTATTCTGAAACAAGTTCTCAGCCAGACCCTTCAGAACCACCTTTAGCTCTCTCCTGTTTTGTTTCCTGCCTGGGCGGTTGTCAGTTCTTTCAACACCTCTTATTCAATACACAGCTTACTACAATGCTACTTCCATGGCTGCAGATGCAGCTTAGTTTGGTCACCACAGTTTCTTTGTTTATCCAGGTTTCAGCTCTCATACATTCTAACCCAAGATTCTAATCCCAGAATCATCTTTCTAAAAGTAATTGTAACCAATGATGTTTTCCTTTTTCCATTTGGGAACAAACTCTAAACTCTGTGGCCTTACATCATAAGGCCGTTCTGTAACCCAGGCCCTAGGCCGACTGTGCCCCACTTCCTTCCCTTCAACCCGGGAATCTGCTGAAAGGCTCTTTGCTCCTCTTCCCATCTTTTTCTTCTCATTTTGGTGTTGTTTTCTGTGTAGACAATCTTCACACACATATCCTGTCTGGCTCCTATCTACCCTCCAGCATTCGTACTAATCTAATCTGCCCTGCATCTTCCCAAACTGAGTGCCAACACTTGGGAAGAAATAGAGGCAAGGGAAGGTCTTAGGTTTAAGACTAGCTTCGGACACAAGTAAGACCCTGTCCTAGAAAAGACATGTTAAAAGGTGTAGAAATCTAAAGAGTGGAATGTATAACAAAAAGCTATGTCATCCTAGATGAACTCTGACATTCTTGATCAGACCAAGCCACTGACTGTGTCGGTGGTGCATTGCGTGTTTCTTCATTTGATCTGAACATTTACACACATATTGATATTGATGTCTTATATTGCAAGGTTCTGAGATGTGTAATTCTCCATCTAGGTCAAGGCTCACCATTTCAACTGTAGGAAACTTTTTTTTAAGAACAGAGATGGAACTAATGTATTTTTATCAGAACCTTAGATGCACAGCAAGTCTCAGGAATCATCTTTTGTCCTCTTCTTTATCTTTTTTTTTTTTTTAAGTATTGTCAATTGGAAAATTCACAGCCATTTTTTTCAAGGATTATTAAGCCAATACACTTACACAAAAGTACATTTTTTATACTACTTGTGAAGCACAATTGGGGATCCTCCATCACTTCCCCCTGTGCAGGTTTTCCAATTTGATTAGCATCTCAAATGTGTGAAATCTTTCTAATCATTATCACCACAGGAATGTAATCTCCATTTTCCTGGCTTCGTTTCAGTATAAAATGACTGAATGGTGTCACAGTCAGTGGGGAGAACCTTTATTTGTGAGCCAGCCATGTTCAAGTTATTTAACATTGGACTTTCCCATAGCTACACCTCCAAAGCATGGACGAAGGAGGTTCTTTTCTGAGTTCTTTTCTGTTAGATGGAAATATATGTTCTGCTATGAATGTTAGTAATTGAGTAACTTTTGAAGCATTTCAATAAAAGTTGCCTTTTATACTACAAAAAAGTAAGTGTTCCTTTATTTCAAGACACCGATAAGCCTAGAATCCAGAGAACAAGATAAAAACAAGGATAAAGTGAGTATAAACAGAGCCTGAATTTTCAGAAGAGAAAACAGAATCATGTATGTATAACTTTGTAAAAAATTTTAAAAGTAGTCATAAATTAATATAAAACAATGACTTAAAATGAAAAACTCTATCATAGTTATGTCAAATATGTAGATCTTTTAAAATATATTAGAAAGCTTAGAAGTTAGAACCAAATATACAGAATAATGAATCAGTTACTAGAGACCATACTGAATATTCTGTTAATACTTTAATATGTCTAATTAATTGAATCTCACTTTCTACCTACCTGTCAGTTTATATATGATGAAATTCATACTTGCATATGATACAAGCTGATAAATAAAATAATATATATGAAATGAATATTCTGAAAATATATTAAATATATATTTCTTTACTGTTTAATTGTACATATATGTGTCATTTGTAAGAATCTATTCATATATTTATGTCTATGTACACATAGAAGTGTATGTGTGTGGAGGTCAGAGGTTGCCACTGAGTGTCTTCCCAGCTGTTCTCCACCTTACTTTATTTTTTTTTTAATTTATTTTCTAAATTCTTTGTTTACATTCCAAATGCTTTCCCCTTTCCCGGTTCCCCCCTCCCCATATGTCCCATAGGCCCTCTTCTCTCCACTCATTCTGCAATCACCTCCCTCCTTTTTCTCTGTCCTGATACTCCCCTACAATGCTGGATCAAGCCTATCCAGGATCAGGACCCTCTCCTTACTTCTTCATGGGAGTCATTTGATAGGCTAACTGTGTCTTGGGTATTCATAACTTCTGGGTTAATTAATATCCACTTATCAGAGACTGCATTCCATGTGTGTTCTTTTGTGATTGGGTTACCTCACTTAGGATGATATTTTTCAGTTCCAACCATTTGCTTAAAAATTTCATTAATTCATTGTTTTTAATTGCTGAGTTGTATTCCATTGTGTAAATATACCACATTTTCTGTATCCATTCTTCCATTGAGGGGCATCTGGATTCTTTCCAGCTTCTGGCTATTATAAATGAGACTGCAAGGAAGTGGAGCATGTGTCCTGATTGCATGCTGAGGAATCCTCTGGGTATATGTCCAGGAGTTCCACCTTACTTTTAAGGGCAGGGTTTCTCACTGAGCCTGTGGCTCATGGATTTGCCTCAAGCAGCAAGCTCTGAGGATTCACTTGTCTTGTCTTGTCTTGCCCTTATCTCTGGGATTGTACAACACAACACACCTGGCTTTTTGGTGAGTGCTGGGAATGAAACGCTTGCTCCCCTTGCTTCCTTGAGAAGCACTTTGCTAGCTGAGCTGTTTTCCCAGGCCAGTGGTGCCTAATTTGTCTTCTGAATTTATTGTCCTTTGTAGCATTTATATTTTAATTATATGTATGTTTTCTGTAACAAAAGGATAATGCTTTCTAGCTTATAATTTTGATCCCATATTGTTTGGGTGCATGTTTTTTCTTTCTATTTTCTTTATATTATTACTTTGACACACGTTACTCTGTAGTCAAGAATAAACTTAAACTCTTGACCTTCCTGCCCTCAGCCCCTCGGTGCTGAGATTATAAGAACATACTACTACAGTGTGGTTCATTTGTTTTAAGTTGGAGATTTTTCTCAATTTGATTAGTGGTTTCCCTATAGTCATTAATCCAATTAGTGATCTGTTACAGGATTCATGGTTGGAATAATAAATATTTGCATATTCCTCAATAAAATGTATAGTTATCCTGAATCTTTAATTCAGATATATTTAGTTATGTCTGTCCACAGGGCCTAATTTGTTCAAGGCAGCATTCGGTTCCTAGAGTCAGGAGTGGAACTTCCTGTACAACCCTTGAGGTCACACCAGCACACAGGGCTTCGTGGGCCTCCACAGGGTAATCGGAATATTTTAAAAAGAATTGATTTGTTCATCATCTATTGATTATGAATTTTACTAAAGAATTATCCATTTGCTCAATATTCAATGACAAGCAATACTTATGCTCTAGATGAATTGTGTTAAGATTCACACTTTTTCTAAAATAACATACCATATAGACATGCACTTGAAGGAGTAAAGTTGTATGGAAATATGAAACTTAAAAACAACACAAGCAACATTTTTTCTTCGCAAGCTGGAGTCTTTCTACCAGAAGGTAAATTAGATTTGTGGATAACAGTATCAAAACAAAGGAAAAATAACTATTCTAATCATAAAAAAGAAAACCCTGGGCTCTCAAAATAGAAATGAAAGAAAACAACCTGTGGAGGGCACCAGGAATTCACTCAGCTGGAGTGAAGGACAGGTTTGGAATCCAGCACAAACTGAGACATGTGGTGGGCGGGGCAATGAATGAGTGTCCCAGATGCAACCCTTGGATGCAACCCTCTACCCTCGTACAGTAAATAACCACACCTTGTCTTTGCTTACTCGGAGTCAGAGTCCTGGTAGTGACTGCTTCCCAGACCTTTCCCAGGAACCACAGAGGGCAGCAGGGGTTGTATGCATTTCTCCTGATAGCAGCATTTGCTTCTACCAAACTCCAAACAGAGGTACCCACTAGTCAAGCAGAAACAGGAAGGAATAAGAAGAAATGGTGGTCAGACATTGAAGAGTGTGCCTCAAAAATCGGGAGGTTGCTGGGCTGACATTAATTAAGGAGGCACGCTTGAGTTTTCATCTCTAAGGAGTCTAAGAAACAAAAAGACAAATGCCATTTCCCAGCTGATGGTGGGGACATCTGGAGCATGTGCAGAGCATTTCAATGTCTAACAGATGGAAATGCCTTCTCTATTATCAACAGCTAAGAGATTAAGTGTTACTCTGGCTTGATTTCTGAATTAGGTTATTTGTTAATGGGTAGCAGTGGACTTTTAAGGAAAATAGTATTTTTCAAAGAGCTTCTTGGAAAGGGTTTGATATTCCCATTAAAACATTTATTTTTACTTAATCTTAAACAAAATATTAAATCCCGTTTCATTATTCAATTGTTGTAAGTTACTGTGACATCCACATTCAAATTCATTCCTTGATATATCCTCAGGTTCAAGTTTATGTACCCAACTGCAATCTATACTTGTAAGGTCTCTCAAATATGTCCAAAATGTGCTACTTTTACCCTAATTTGGTTTTTTGCCCTTATTTCAGATTTGGGGAGAACTACTGAAAGAATTGCTTAAATCCTCCTTACCTCCATAGGAAAACCAAGTATCTTGTATTTTCTTCTTTAAGTGTTTGGATGATGCAAACTCAATGCCTAACTCCTCCACAACCACTCCCTTCCTTCCACGGCCTTTCCAACACTGTGCCCTCTTTTTGTTTTCTTTTTCAATAATAACCCACTTGCTCAAATTTGTGCTGCTCATATGCTCATTCTCATGGGAGCAACCACTAGAATAAGGTTGAAATCTATCAGGGACCACAGCCTTAATGAAACTGGCCCTCCCTTTCCCAGAAGCCATCAGTTGTCTATAGGTCCTCAGCTAGTGGTAGGCTTCTGAGTCCCTCCCTCTCCATGCTGGAATGCCTACAGGTTTGCTCTTGTACAGGTCTTGAATAGGCAGCACAGAAACTGTGGCTCACGATGAGAGAATATCATATCAAGAAGACACTGAATGATTAATGGCGCATGGTCTCATCCAAGTGTGGATTCTAGCATTTATTTCCATCATGTTAACATAGTACCTAGCATGGAAATGGGTATTACATGAATCCAGATGGGATAGTTAATTCAATTAATGATTCTCACCAGCACTAAATCACAGTGATTGTGTACACAACTTATAACATGACTATCCACTTGTCTCCTTATAGGCTGTCTTATTATGATCATTTTCTGAATTTTAGGGAAACATGCCAGTATCTAATTTCTACTTCCTACAAAAGTTTAACATGGTTCACGTGATTTCTGTCATTGTTTTCTTTCAAAACATCTGTAGGTTTCCGGAACTTACACATCGATGACCAGATAACCCTGATTCAGTACTCCTGGATGAGCCTGATGGTGTTTGGCCTGGGCTGGAGGTCGTACAAGCACGTCAGCGGGCAGATGCTGTATTTTGCACCTGATCTAATCCTAAATGAGTAAGTTGTTACTTTTGGTGCCACTGTTGTTATCACAGGTACATCCATCGTATGATTTGGAGAACTGCATTGTAATTGGTAATCATGTGGCAATACCTACTGATGCAAGGGTCTCTATAACGTGTTGACTTGGGCCTTTGGGTGAATACTCAGAAATGTGAGAGGTGGGTAGTAGGTAGATCCATTTTTATTGTTTTGGAAAGCCTCCAGACTGAGCTCCATGGTGGTCAGGCTGGTTTACATCCCAGTGGCGGTGTATAAGGACTCTTTCTGCCTACATTCTTATGAACATGATGTTAGCTAACTGCCATTCTGACTGTGGTAAACTGGATTCCCAATGTAGCTGTAATTAACTTACTGGGTGACAAATCAGGGTGAACATTTTTATGTATTTATTGGACATCTGAACTCCATTAGGGAACTGTCTGTTCATTTCACAGTAATAAGTTCATTAACTAATTTATTGATTGAGTTCTTTCATTTTTTGATTTTTTTTAGTTTATAATCCTTGCATATTCTAGAGATTAATCCCATTAAATGTTTAGGTAGCAAATATGTTTGCCTATTTTTTAGGTTTGCTCTTCACTCAATTAAGTTTTCCTCTTGCTGTACAGAAGCAATTTTATTTCATATAATCCCATTTGCTAACTGTCTTTATTACTTCCTCAGAATTTGGAGACTTTTCCAGAAAGTTCTTTGTCTGTTTATTTGCTTGAAAATTTTAGTTAAATCCTTTGATTGTTTATTTGATATTTGGAGCCCATTCCTCTTGTCTTGAAAACTTTTATCTCAAACTAATATTTTTCTGATATGTACAATTCAATATATCATGTTATCATATTAAATGCTTATCATATTAATTTAAGTTTTCAGACTTGTACTTGTGATAATGTATTTGAGATAATGAAATCAAATATTTTTGCTTGACAGTAGACTTAACTTTTAGAAGTTAAACAAAAAATATTCTATGACTATTCCAATTTGATTTATCCTATCTAAATAAATAGTTTTCAGCATGTAGTGTTTAGATGTAAGAATTTGTCCAAGGTACTGTCTACAGTGTTCTAATGGTGAATGTCAAGTTGTGAGCATGGCTAAGTTAATTATTGACACTGTCTAATATCTTCACAGTTGACCAACTCCATGCTTCCTTCATTTTTTTAACTGATAGTCCCTTGACATAGGCAAGGACTCAGCATCATTCACTTCAGCAGTCCAAGAAACTGGGGCCTGGGAGAACTGGATCCCTGGCACAGAGCTGAGGGGCCAGGGTTAATCTTAACCCTTCAGTGTGGGCATCTTGTCTTCCTCCCACTCTCCCTACTAGCTACAGTGACTAATGCTGGCCTTACATAATAGCACATGCTGAGAGAATCCCTCAAATCAGGCAGCCTCTACAGAGTCTGTACTATCCTTCTCAATTACATTCACTACCATTCTTTTGTTTTTCTGTGTCACCACACATATCACCCAGGAAAAGTCAGTGTTGTAAATTTTTATGAACTGAAGCAATCCATTAACTTGTGCACAAAATTATACTTACACATACAAATACATATACTAGTCTGTCAAAAAAGCTGTTTCTAGCTCCAAATGTTCCAATTCCTTCAAGACTGCTTTCAATAGATTAGGTATTCAAGTGTTGTAATAAAAGCAAGAAACAATATGAACTCTGATCAATGTGTATAGAATATTATTTTTGAAGTCTAAATTTTCTTTGCTTTAAAAATCTAGTGCTACCATGTAAATAAAGTTTAGAGACTTGAAAATTTCCAAATATCAAGTTTGTTTATTAAATATATCAGTAAATTCAACAATAGGAAAGACAGTTCCTGAACTCTTGTTCACTGACGAGTTGTATCGCTGCCTGGCTGATGGTCGACGGGTTTTCATGCTTGTGCTGGTCTTTCTCTTGTGTGCTGTGTGTGGCGCAAGGCAGAGGATGAAGGAGCTCTCGTTTTACTCGCTGTGCCTTACCATGTGGCAAATCCCACAGGAGTTCGTCAAGCTCCAGGTGACCCATGAGGAGTTCCTCTGTATGAAAGTCTTACTACTTCTTAACACAAGTGAGTACCCAAGGGTAAAGACACTTGGCACATTACTCTTGAATTCCCAAGGTAAACATCAAAATATCATCATACGGTCACATACCAGGTATACAATTTAGATTGTTACTCTGAAGGAGGAAATTGCAATGTATTTGCTACCGATTTGGCATTTTTAATAAAGAGCCACGTAAGACTAAAATAGCATATCTAGTTTCTTTGTTTTATATGAAATATGATCACAAATGTATTTGCTTATTCAGATTTTACAAGCTAGTTAGTACAAACTCAAGCTATGCCTCTCATTAAACCTACCACACGTGCTCTGAGGCTCTGAAACACGGACACTCTTGTTTGGAACTGTTTTCAGTGAGTGAGAGCAGGTTGACTCTTCCAGCAGATGGCCTCAGGGATCATTGACTTGGAACATCAGAAGAGTGTGCGTTACTCACACAGTCCCAGAGGGAAACAAGAACGACTCAGCCTCCTCCCACATAGTGGCCACACTGTGTCATGGGGCCTGCAGTCTTTTGTTGCCTCTGACTAGAAATGAGCAGGTAAGGAGTAGGTAGAAGTTTGTGGGTAAGACCTGAGATGCACAGGACAGACATGGGGAGAAGGCAGCAAATGAGATTGTGCATGCACTGAGCCTTTCTGTGTCCTGCCCACACATATGACACACGCATACACTGAGCCTTTCTGTGCCCTGCCCACACACATGACACATATATGCACTGAGCCTTTCTGTGTCCTGCCCACACATATGACACATGCATACACTGAGCCTTTCTGTGCCCTGCCCACACACATGACACATATATGCACTGAGCCTTTCTGTGCCGGCCTATACACATGACATATGCATGCACTGAGCCCTTCTGTTCCCCACCCACACACATGACACATGCACTGAGCCTTTCTGTGCCCCCACACACACATGACACATGCATGCACTGAGTCTTTCTGTGCCACACACACACACACATGACACATGCATGCACTGAGCCCTTCTGTGCCCCACCCACACACATGATACATGCATGCACTGAGCCTTTTGGTGCCTTGCCCACACACATGACACATGCATGCACTGAGCCATTCTGTGTCCTTTTTACACACATGGCAAATGCATGCACTGAGTCTTTCTGTGCCCTGCCCACCCACATGACACATGCATGCACTGAGTCTTTCTGTGCCCTTACCATACACGGCAAGTTCAGCCTGCAGCTGTTTGATTGATTCTTTGATTCGCAAGTGAGTCACTGGAAGCTAAGACCTTAGAATGAGGTCTCCTAAGTGTTTTTCTCAGCAGCATCTTTTCAGGGACTTCTTCTAGTGGCACAAATCTCAGATGGCTGAGGGAGGGAGCTTGGAATGGGAACCAAGAGCCTTGGTTCCTTAAAATGCAAGGTACTTTTGTGGAATCCACATAAATGTACCTATAGAGCCTATGTATCCTAGTGAAAACATGCATAACATTTTGGCCAATGGGGAGAACTATGCAACATCTCTGGAAAAGCGTCTTTAAATCTAAGAGGATAAATAAGCATTACTAGATATCAAGAGAAGTGGAAAGCCACATCCTTCTTACCATCTAGGAGATGGATGGGTACATTCAATTGTAAAGTAGAAATTTAAATACTTTAGCGAGCATATCAAAATTAAAGGTGTTTAGAGGAAATAGCTTTATATATCAAGAAAATTAGTTTATTTAGCTCAGATGATATCTTTATATAGCCAGATAATTAAGTTAAATGCAAAAATTAAAATTATTTAAAAGCTATTGAAGAAATATAAACTTTTCAAACCTCAGGTAGGAACTACCCTTGCAAAAGCAAACAAAAAACTATGGGTCTAGAGATGTGTCTTGGAGTTTAGAAGTGCTTGTGCCCTTGCAGAGGGAGAGTCACAGGTTGGTTGCTGGCCACTGTAATTCTAGATACAGAGGGACCCTACATCCTCTTTTGGTCTCTGCAAGCACTCACACACAGGTGTAAATACACCTTCAGATACACACACACACACACACACACACACACACACACACACACAATTAAAAATAAATGAAATGGGAAAGTTGTAAGGGGAAGTTCAATAACTTTTTTTTTTAATTCTTTTTTTTATTGTTATTTTTTATTCGATATAATTTATTTACATTTCAAATGATTTCCCCTTTTCTAGCCCCCCCCACTCCCCGAAAGTCCCGTAAGCCCCCTTCTCTCCCCCTGTCCTCCCACCCACCCCTTCCCACTTCCCCGTTCTGGTTTTGCCAAATACTGTTTCACTGAGTCTTTCCAGAACCAGGGGCCACTCCTCCTTTCTCCTTGTACCTCATTTGATGTGTGGATTATGTTTTGGGTATTCCAGTTTTCTAGGTTAATATCCACTTATTAGTGAATGCATACCATGATTCACCTTTTGAGTCTGGGTTACCTCACTTAGTATGATGTTCTCTAGCTCCATCCATTTGCCTAAGAATTTCATGAATTCATTGTTTCTAATGGCTGAATAGTACTCTATTGTGTAGATATACCACATTTTTTGTATCCACTCTTCTGTTGAGGGATACCTGGGCTCTTTCCAGCATCTGGCAATTACAAATAGGGCTGCTATGAACATAGTAGAACATGTATCCTTATTACATGGTGGGGAGTCTTCTGGGTATATGCCCAGGAGTGGTATAGCAGGATCTTCTGGCAGTGAGGTGCCCAGTTTTCGGAGGAACCGCCAGACTGATTTCCAGAGACGTAAAGCTCCTGTGTGCCATGAAAAGACAAAGCAAACCTCTCCACCCCAGGAATAGGAATCAGAGTCACACAGGCTCTTATGAATTTCCTAATGATACCAACAAAAATAATTTCATGTTCTCCTTCCTGTCAGGATGAGTAAGCTGTGGGCATTAGTTTGGAAGCTCTGGAAGTACATCGATTTGAAATAACTAGAGTCTGAAGTAACTGGAGAGAGGAGACTGTAGGTATTGTAGGCACGCAAGCCGCACATCCACAGAGATGTGTAAAAAGAATTCGTTCTTCATTGAATTTTGCAAGAATTACTCCCGAGAAAGCCCTGTATATTTAAGGTCTGAGCAGCTGCAAACTGAAATCCAAAACGTTATTTCTTTGATTTCTCTTTGGTTTGCATTCTTATCCCAGAGGTATAGAAAGCATCTGACATTGAGATGCAGGGGAAGTTGTGGGTTTTAAAGTTAAGTACATACAGTGTCTTTATCCTAAGTGCATGTCTTTACAGAAGTAGTGCAGAGTAAACATCACTAAGGTGGAATGCCATCGATTGAGGAGGTTTTCTAATTTTCACTTATCCATGGCATCAGAAAAAGTTTGCTTGAGGCTGAAGATTTGTGTGTAGGAATGCAAAGGAAGAAGACGTGTCAGCTGTGGCCTCTGGAAGTAGGGGCTGTGGTGTGGGGAGAATGGATGACGATGCTCTTGTATGTGAGATCCATGGAGTATTTGGAAGGAGAGGAGCTAAAACTTGGAGTACAGCTGAGGAGTAAGAGCAATGCTCATCTCAGTCCCAGCACACAAATGCACATGAAGGCAGACCAAAGGTTAATATCCAAATTGTTAGCTAGTGTACACCACAAAGTTAATTCTCTTTAAAATAAATAATCAAACATGCAAATCTACCATTGCTATTGTTAGATCATAATGTTATGTGAGTATTGAACAGTGCAAAGAATTGATTGACAAGTGATAGAAGAGCTGAGCGTATTGGCTCATGTTTATAGTCCAAAATTTGGGAAGTAAAGGCAGGAAGATCAAGAACTCAAGGTTATTTGCAGTTACATAATGTGTTTTGAGTGCAGCCTGGGCTAAATGAGACCTTCCCTGCCAGGAAGGAAGGAAGATAGGGATGGAGGGAAGGAGGGAGAGAGGGAGAAAGGAAGGAAGGAAGGAAAGGAAGAAAGGAAGGAAGGAATGAAAGGAAGAAAGGAAGGAAGGAAGGAAGGGAGGAAGGGAGGAAGGGAGGAAGGGAAAGAAATTACAGCTGACAGATACAATTACAGGAAAGAGGACAATAGAAACACTATTAGAAATATACCAAGAAAACAAAGTGGCCGGGTATGAGTCAAATCAATATAAAATAAATACTCAAATATGATCAACATTTTCCATAGCAGCAGGAAAGCCTTAGTAAGTATAACAAAGGAGTGTTAAAATTATGACAAAAATAAAGTTTCCAAGATCAATATTAATAAAAAATATTTGAGATTTACATGACGAAGACAAAGCTATATAAAGAAACACAAATAGTTGCTTAAAAGAGAAAAATAAAATAAAATACAAAATAAAGTCATAAATGAAATAAAACTTGATATTTAAAACAAGACCATATAGTAATGTCAAGATCTTGGAGCAAACACTGCATTAAATGCATAGTTCATAAACAAATGTGAAATGTAAGTTGTTCATATTCTCTGGAAATTAAAGATTTCTAGGTCCTGGTCTTTCACTATTGATTTTCATCCCAAATTGTTTGTATTTAAATTTAAATGTGTGTGTGTGTGTGTGTGTGTGTGTGTGTGTGTGTGTGTGTGTGTGTGTGTATAAACTTAGAAATTATGTATAAAATGTTAGTTACCTGGCTTAGAAAAATATTCATTGGTGGTGTCATTTTTTATAACATAACTGCCACTTCTTGTTAATTTTGTACAGTTCCTTTGGAAGGACTGAGGAGTCAAAGCCAGTTTGAAGAGATGAGGTCAAGCTATATCCGGGAATTGATCAAGGCAATCGGATTAAGACAGAAAGGGGTGGTCCCCAGTTCACAGCGCTTCTATCAACTTACAAAACTTCTTGACAGCTTGCATGATGTAAATATTTTTGGTTTACAGATTATTGGTGAAAACTCTTGTGAATTTCTTGTCTTTATTGGGGCTTTATTGCTGTGAAGAGACACCATGACCAAGGCAACTGATATAAAGGAAAACATTTAATTGGGGCTGGCTTGCAGGTTCAGAGATTCATTCAGTTATCATCATGGTGGGGAGCGAAGCAGTGTCCAGGCAGATGTGGTGCTGGAGGAGGAGCTGAGAGTTCTACATCTTGAGACAAAGGCAGCCAGGAGGAATGTTTCTTCCACACTGGGCACAGCTTGAGCTTAAAGACCTCAAAGTCCACCCCCACAGTGATACACTTCCTCCAACAGGCCACACTTCCTCCTAATGCTGTACCTCCTAATAATGCCACTTCCCATGGGCCAAGCATTTGAAGCAACCACATTTCTCTAATCTCTGGTTACATGATGGTTCATTTTAGACAGTCTAGGATCCAAGCCTAGGAAATGGTGCCAGTAACCTAATCTCTCACAGCAGACCTAAAAACTAATATAAAGCAGACAATCCCTCTTAAATGTGTCCAGAGGCTTATCTTCTGGGTCATTCTAGATCTTGTTAGTTGATGACCAGTGTGAGTCATCACAGTGGGGCTTCCTCAAATTCTTGTTTGTAGTTGAGTTGGCTTTAAAAAGACAATATCATACTGTTGTGTTAAACTTTGACCATATGTTGACCATAAAACCATGATATACATATATATTTATACTATATATTTATACTATATATACATATATATATGGTTATCTGAATCTGAGACATATTTGCTATAAGCTTTTATTGCTGGCAAATAAAAAACACATAAAATGAGAGTCAAAGTCATAAAAAAAATGCTGCCCAATCACCAGGTCAGCTTGTGAGCATGAATTATGAACGCACTGCAAAGATGATGAGCTGCTTGAATTAAACCTTTACAATGAAAAGCAGAAAATAACCTTTAAAAAATCAACTTGAAGAATAAAGCAGCAGTGCTGACGACAGAAGAAAATCCACAGAGCCTCAAAGAAACACAGTGGTTCTGTGTCAAAGAAAGAACAGAAAGCCTTCAAAAAGGGCCTCTTAGCAAAAATAGATAGATAGATAGATAGATAGATAGATAGATAGATAGATAGATAGATAGATAGATAGATAAAACTTTGAGATTATTAAGTTCAAAATAGAAGACATCAAAATTCAACAAAAGTCATGAAATACAAAGGACATTCTCAGTAGAAAATCATTTAAAACCTAAAACATAAATCAGACAGGAAAAGGCAGGAATCTTAGGAGAGCAGTCATGCAGATTTCTTCTTCAAATTCAACTTAATAAGAATTTACAGAAGAAAACCTACAGCCAGAGAAATTCTTATAAACGTTGCTGAACTTGAAGGAGCTGAATTCTCTTTTCTCATTCTTTGAGACACGAATCTGTTTGTAGCCTGCTGGTCTTCAGCTGGTCCCAGTCCTCCAGGCTCACATGCCTGCTCTTTGCTAAAGATGCGAGTTTTCTAACTATAAGGGAACAGAATATGGCCACTGCATAAGTGACTCACACGCTATACGAGTTCATCATACCGAGACTGAGAAGACTATTCTAAGCATAGAAATAAGGAAAGAACAAGTCGTATGTAAATCACCAGCCTTCTGACTGACATTGGATCTATAACAATGACGTCTGACAATTAGCAGTATCTTCAGAATCCTGATGAAAGCAAATCATCAGCCAAATAATCAAACAAATTGCAAAGCCACCATAAGAGTCTTTTCATACTTGCAAAGTCTTACAGAGTTTATCTGAACTATAACCTTTCCTAGAAACTACATCACGATGTGTTACAATGGAACAAACTGCTGGAGGCAAAGAGGATTCAGGCAAGAGGGGGATGTCTCTGTGTAATAACAGGAAGGATCAGTCAGGAGCCTGGGCTGGACCAGTAAAACTTCACCAGTCTCCAGAGTACCTGCTCCCTCCAGGATAAAACTGGAGCTAGGAGATATGCATAATCATATTGGGCTGATTTTTAAGACTTTCAGAGAAGTTGATTACGGCTTTGTGACAAATGAAGAGAAAATGAAGATACAAGGATATAAAATAAAATAAAAATGATCAAGGAAAAAAGTGAAATGTCATGCATCAAGAACCAATACCACCTTTTCTAGTAAAAATGTTGGAGACTGATTTAGCCAAAAATGGAAATATTATAGAACAAGACGCCTATTGAGGAACTTCTGGATTTTGCTTCTTCTGTTTCTTTTGTGATTCATCTTGAAGTAGTATAATACTTTTAAAAGTCTGCTGTACACAACTTATTTCATTAAACTAGAAGTTGAGCCTGTTGGTGTAGGCCTGCAGTCCCCAGCAAGCTCACACGTTCACAAACCCCTCTGAGCTATAGGCGAAGATTTCAGTGGCCTGGGCCACTTAGCAAATCCCTGTCTCCAAAATAAAAAGTCAATATTAAAGACAGGCTATGCTGCTCAACAATATACTGCTTAGATAACATGCCCGAGGCCTTGGGCTTCATGGTTTATGTTGGGTCTTGACACAGAAGCAGTAAATTTGTGAAAAAGTCTGATTAACAAATAGGATTTATGAAATAATTGCATTTCAAAAATGTATAACTTTAGGTATTCGATGTTCAGTATATATCTGCATACATGCATTGAAAAGAAAAAGTATTAAAAATTAAATCAAAATATTTACTTTAGACAATGAGAATGTAGCTAATTTTATTACTTTAGAATACCACAGATTTGGGCCTGTAGAGAAGACTCGGCAGTTAAGGGCCATTGCTTCTCTTACAGAACTAGGTTCAGGTCTCAGGACACACATGCTGGCTCAGAGCATCTGTAATTCCAGTTCGAGTGAATCTGATGCCATCTGCTGTCAACTATGGGCACTACATGCAAGGGATGCATGTCTATACACCTAAGAAAAAATAAGTAAATACCATATTATCAGCATGCTCCATTATGCATTTAAAACATTGTCCACATTACCCTGGAGCATGGAGTTATTTGCATATTGGTAAGAGCAAGCATCTAGACAGGTATTTACAGTATTAAAAATGTTATCATATTTGAACAGTGTGTGATTTTATTGTTTTTCTCCTGTTTTCTACCCACGTGTTGAACCAACAGCTTGTGAAACAGCTCCACCTGTACTGCTTGAATACGTTCATCCAATCCCGGACACTGGCTGTGGAATTTCCAGAAATGATGTCTGAAGTTATTGCTGCCCAGTTGCCCAAGATCCTGGCAGGCATGGTGAAGCCTCTCCTCTTTCACAAAAAGTGATGACTTTTCTTTGTTTTCTTTGCGAAAATTGAATTTTGTGGTGTGTCAAATTTTTTTCAGTCAGGACGGTCAGGTCTTGTGTCTTTATAATGTCCTTCTGAAAGCCTTACATGTATACATATCACACTGTAAAGTTAGGGGAAAACCAATGAGACTCTGACTTTCCTTTGTAATGAATGTCTAAGAGTTTTTAAAGTGTTTTGTGCACCCATATTTTAAGAGTTTACATGGTTTTTAAAAAGGACTAAAAATGATTGTATAAGCAAACTGTATCTCACCCACGTTGTTTCAAACTTTTCGGATGAGGATCTTTGAGTTTCGTGTCTAGCAGATCTCCATGAGAAGGGAAGACACACCCTGCCTTTAGTTACAGCAGGCTCCCACATAGGCTCCCATGCAGGCTACGGCTACATGATTCCTTTGGTCTCCCTGCTTATATTTCCAAAAATGACCCCTAAAATGGCAACCAAAAATGTGATGTTAAGCACATTCTCAGAGGGCATTTAGTGAGGAGCGAAGCAAAACCAAACCAAACAAACAGAGGTGAACTGCACTGATGTTTTTAACGCTAGGTAAACTGTGCCCACTTGGAAGTAGATTTATGACAGAATTGATGGCAGCTATACAGTTATGACATTATTGAGGGTGTGTTTAGGGGAAGGATGTTTTTAAATAAGACTTGTGAATAGACAGAAATGATGAGGTCTGTTCTCTGATTGGAATCCCTGCTGTCAGCTGACCTTACAAAGTCAATCTCCATTGGGAGTTCCATGTCCTTGCTTTTAAGAATGATAGGAGAGCATTTCTTTGGGCAAATGTTTCATTTGGCCATATAGTCTTATTGATGTTTACCAAAAAAGCCTGAGGGGTGGGGGAAGGGAAGGAGGGAGAAAGACAAGGGTGGGGGAGAAAGACCATTCCTTTCTTGGAGATAATGTTTTTCTCTGGGTAAATATGTAGACTGAATCTCAGGTGGAAAGTATTTTTAGTGCCTCTAAATCTGAGAGAGATGCTTTAGAAATAGACAAGTCTCAGGTGAAAAATTTTGAGTGCCTATGACCCAATTCTAATTGAGATGCTTCAGGAAATCCTAGATACATGCTTAAAATCATACAGCCATGTACCGTGATGATAAAACACAGTTCACTTTATCATTTCTACTTAAAATATTCCTTTGAAAGACAGATAATAGTTCTTTTCTAAGATGAGTTACTGGAGATATATTAGCTTAAAAACAATTTAAGCATATAAACATACACCATTATGGTGTATCCATAAACAGTGAGTTCTTTAGTACATTTGGAATAGGGATTAAAGTGAGATCTAAGGACCCTTGATGTGTTCCATTCATGCATGTGCAAACCATAATGGCTTTCCTGCACAGCAGTACCTTGGATAGAGCAGTCACGTACTGCAGTGGTCAGGTACTGCAGTGGTCCCCATTAGTGATTAGATGCTCTTCCTACTGGTCTGCATGCCTTCTTCTGCAATATGTCTGAAATGCATTATGTTCTCTATTGCTGCTTGGCTCTTCATAAGCTCCATACACACAGTCACACTTCACTTTTCAGGCCAAAACAGGATCAGAATCCTTGGGCTATATCCCTAACCATTATTCTTTAATTCATCAACTTATTCTGCGCCTGTTATGTTCCAGCTATGCCAGTCTTTATGTAAGAAAAAGAAAGAAATTTTCTGCCAAAACTTGACTCCAGACTCATGCATGTGTCAGCCTTCAAGGTCCACCTTATCATTGCTGAAAAGCCTTTCTCAGGCACTCATACTGTGATTTGATCCCTCTTCTGTTTCCCAGAAGTTGTTTAAATTGCAATCATATGTAGCTGCACCATTCTAATGGTTCATCTGTCTAGGGCTTATGCTAAGGAAAGACCATAGTGTTTTGTGACAGAGCTGACTGTAACATTTGTCCTGCTGAAGGTCTCCTGGGTGACATTGATAAACCTTTTCTGGTGTCTTTATCATTCATTTTATCTGCACCTTTCTCTTCATTTCCAAGCTATATTTTCCCTATCCTGTGATAACTTGCCTTTTATTGACTGCACCATGGGAGCACATTTTACATGCAATTAGAAGAAAATGGTCTGTTTCCTGTTCTGAACTGAATGAATGGAATATTCTTTCCTTCCCTATAAAAGATTCTGTAGACTCTGACATTGTTTTGTGTTACCAACCTCAATGTAAAACTTTCTCTGCATTTTTTATTTTATTCAACAAATATTTTTGAGTGGCTAATATGAGCTTAAGAAAACAAGTGAATAAGCTTTAATAGAACCTGGAACTAAAGGAAACTGTGTATAACTCAAGAAGTTATGCCCAGGAGTTGTACAAATCTAATGTCTGCTAAGTGCAGGGCCACTAGATGTTTGCCGTACATAAACTGCGTCCTTAAGGTTCCAGAGGTGCGAGTCATGACTTAAGTACAACTTGAATGGGATAAGTACTAAAAATAATATTTTAAAATTAATAATTATTTAATCTAGGTAACTGCCAGCAATTCATTTGCTTTAAACTTTTGTCTATTTGTATATTGGAAAAGCTTTTAATACCACCTTCCAAAAATCTAATTACAATAAAATATTTTTAAGATCTCTCATATAGGATGCCTAGAGAATTTTTGTTCTGTGGCAGTTGTATTTTTTGGGAGAGATTGGTGAATGACCGTAGCCAAGAATAATGCCATGAGTCCTTTTACTAAACTAATGGACCCTGAAACACTGGATACAATCATTATTCAATTATTCATCATTCATTATTCAATCAGTTTTCCTTTGAGTTGGAGGACTAATTTAATAGTAGTTATCTTTGTATTCTAGCACAGTTTAACTTTCAAAATAATGAAAAGTTTCTAATGTCATTTAACAATGGGGAAATAAAGCATGTTGGCCCCAGGACTGTATTTTGTAGTGGTCCTTGTTTTGCAACTGTCTAAAAACACTTGATATTCTTGATCTTGACCTCCATACATAGTTTAAATGTCTAAACACCGGGTTTTAATATTTAAGGCTAAGCTTAGAAAGAGAAATATTCCCAGAAGAACATGACATGAGCAAATGGAGTTATCTCATCTCCAAATCTTCAACTCTCCAATCCCAACTGCATGACTCCAAGCCTATGCAGTCATCATAACCTTAATCTCCATTCTGCAGGTCATGTTCTTTTGGTTGATTAAAGTAAAATAAAGACTTAGGAACACAGGAAATACTTGAAGCTTGATGGTTTTGCTTAATAAGTTATTTCATTTTTAACAGTTAGAAAAACGATTTGTGTCTAAAGAGATGCTGTGTCCAGTATCGTTTTGTGGAACTGTTTTGTTTCTGGTGTTTAAAAACATGGCATGTTTAGTTAGGAGATGCTTTTCCATTGTACTTTTTCACACTTAACTTTAAATTTTGCTATTGTACATGTATGAAATAAAATATTTTTAAATAGCTGCAAGAAATCAACTTGTAACTGCTAAATTATTGCCAACTAGAGTGATAGACTTAATGATATATATGAAGGGCTATCCCATAACTGCTCGCTTCTTGGTCACTTGCTGGCCACATGAGTAAAACAGAGCTATTTCATTAAACTTTACCCAACTGCTTTGCAAATAATAGGCACAGGTTACATATTGGTACAGATAATATACAGATGCTCAGAAACAGCATTTCCACAATTTCATCTTCATTGTGCCATAATTTTGTTATAACTTTGTCATGCTAATCTGTCCTAGTCTCTAGTGAAACCAGGAACCTGGAAAATCTGATTGTTTTCCTCTCCCACTGTTTACTATGAAATATTTTATTAATTCGATGTGTGTTTATTTATTTTTCCTGAATCAAATGTAGTCCTTTAAGTTTAGGGCCTGATTCATAAGAAATGTAAAGAGAATATCACCCTTTGCTTATAATATCTAATAGCAATAGTATTCATTCTTTTGACATTTCCCAATTATTGTTAAATATGCAGACAGCTTGCACAGACTGCAGCTCTCTTACAAACCTATGTTCTGTATTAAAAGTTACTCTTGTTGTGGCTCTCACTTCATCTGTAACATCTGACGTGGGGTCCAGAACTTACGATACAATCAACGCCCCAAATAGCATTGCTATTCTGATTATAAGGACACTCCCTGCCTACTTGATCTGATAACTTTGATAACTTGATATCGGATAGCTTTGATAACTTTGATAATCTGATTACTTTCATAACTGCTACATTTTCTGTTTTTGCTAGGAACAATTGGATCATCTCTGTTTGCCCTTGTTAATCAGATTTCAGGTTGGAATATGAACTCTTTAAATCTCTTTAAAATTCCATCGTCTCATGTCTAAGAAGCACTCAAGACAAGAATATGTTTTCACAATTTTTTACTCCATATTCTTAAAATATATATTTACTTTTTATTGCACAATTCAGCAACCACTCTCTTAAGGATGAAGGGGTTGGACAAGAGGAAGACAATGAGGAAGGCATAACTTTCTCTTTCCTAGGATCTGCCTTTCAGACATAGAAAACATATTCATCTCTTAAATTCCAAAAGAAGTCCATAGGCGAATACTCTAGGAAAAGACTGCCAACTCCCACGTTGCTCACACACACTACACTAGGTTGTGCCATAATTTTCATTAGCAGAAGATCACCAGCAGTCCATGCTGTTACTTTTGTCTTCATTTGAGGTTGGGCACAAAGTTCAATGTCTACCTCTTCCTTCAGCCTTCTACTTGTTTAGCATAACATCATTTCATACCCTCTGTCCTTTAAATTAAAAATGGGTAAAACTCCAGAGAGCAGCTAACTGTCCATCCACAGGATGGAATACAAGTGCATAGGAATTGTGCTCCACATCATGATATGAATCCAAGTCGAACAAGACCTAGACAACCAAATTCAGGTGGAATCCCACGTTTAATTAGATTTGGGGATCAGAAGAGATCATGTCGACCACCAGTTTCTCTGACCCACCCTTCACCAAAATTAGTTCCTCAAAACTGAAGGTAAATGTGTGTGTTGACGCCTTCCTGGACCCCCGGGACTGTGTAGGCTGAGGCAGTATTGCACAATCTAAACAGGCCTGGGCCACACAGTTAGACTGTGTCTCCATTTTAAGATAAAATGCAAATAATAGTTTCTTTTATTCTTCTCTTCCCTGGAAGAATGTAAGAGTTTATGGGCTATTAATGACGCGTTAAATAACAGCAAGAGCCTGTTACTGCGAAGGGAGGAGAGCAGAGTCTTGCCTCCTCCTGGAGTTGACAGCATTCCAAAGCAGAGCTCTGGCCATGACTGGAGGCTGCTCCCAGGCCTGAGCAGCTCTGAGCAGCTGCGGAGTCTGGAAAACTCTTGCAGGGTTGCTGGATGAGTCCCAGAATGTCGACCTCATTTTCGATTTACTGGCTCTGGTTGCCTCGTGTCACGCTGACCTTATTGTTAAACACAGGTTTGTTTGCCTTCTTACGACTCATGGAGAAATGGGGAAAAGCATTACTTTTAAGCTGGTTGAAAGCTTTTAACTGACAGGGCACTTTCAGAGAAATGTGAAGGGAGCAGCCATGAAAGGCCATTCTGCTCATTACTTCCAGGAAGCTGCAGTATTATTAACTCGCAGGGTGACATCAGTGTCACTGCCCATATTTAGACCAATATAAGTAAAATATGGAAGCCGCATTGTAAATAGTTTTCAAGAATACATTGTACTTTGTTTTTTAATTGTCTTTTGAAATTGCTCAACCCCAATAGTAGCCAATTTTCCAAACATTATTGTAAATGGATCTCATTTAAATATGATTTTCTTTTGTAGGGTACATAAGAAACTTAATACATGGCTACTTTTCTTTTGAGTTTTCATGATTAGCTATTTTATCCATCAGTGGCTTAAAGTGAAGTTTGCTCACTGAAGTAACTTTTTTTTATCTTGCTTGCTCTGTTCATGAAACTGTGTTTCTATTACATATACAGCTGTTTTGTTTTCTTAATGTCTTCTTCAAATGCATACCACTTAGAGTTACTGAGCCATGCTGCAATACACTTGGTGTGATTGGATTTTTAAATATAGACTTAAACTTGGTAAACACAATTTTCAACTTTTTAAAATAGGAAAATGACCAATAAACTCCTATCATAGTTTTCCTGACCTCAGTTGGCAACTAGAGATTTGAGGCTATAGAACATTATAGAGGGTTAGCTTTTGTTCCTCTGAGGGCATTATGACTTATAAGAGAGACAGAAAGAAAAAAGCCTATGAGTGAACAGCAGTGTACTCTGTAGCTGTCAAAAACAAAGATGCACCGTGCTCTGTTTCCACTGGGTAGAAACTATGCCTAGAATTTCATATGGAAAGCAGTGATAGACAGAGTGACACAGGCTGCCCTCTGGGACCATCATTTTCATCAGTATTGCTTCTCCTTGGATCTAAATATTCTGTTTATTTTAACTCTTCTGGGGTGCTCATTGTCCCAAGAAATATCAGAGAGGTATGGCATCTAATTTTAAAGTATTTCAAAAGAACAACAACAATTTAAAAAAAAAAACTAATTTTTCCAAGTCGATGCTTTGAACAGACTGAGGAAGCAGGTAAGAGCTTGGAAGAAAACTATGGCTTGCTAGGTCAGTTGGAAAGTTCACTGACATAAAAGCAGATATCGCCCTCATGATTACTGAGCAGCATCCTTGACAGGATGTTGCAAACTCCAAAAGGTAATGTGCCAGGTCAACAACACAGGAAACGTTCAAAGAATTACCAGTCATTATGCAAACATAAAATGTAAATATGCACAGAGCATGCCTCTGTGGTGTTTAAGGATCTCATTGTTCTAATTGGAGGCTACATAGTTTAGGGAGAAGTCACCAGTCACCAATCCATACCTCTGTCTAGATGTCAACTAAGGTTTGTTTTTGTTGTTGTTTGTTTGTTTTACTTTTAAGACCTTAACATTTCTCCTTAAAACAAAGAGAAAATGTCTACAATCAAATTATCCATTCCGACTCCTACAGTCAATCAAAGTACCAGGTTTAACTCTGAAACTACCAACTTTCTAAAGAGTTTATATCAATGTGTCCTGACCAATTCTGTTTCCCTACATATAGTGAAAACTTGGCCTGAACACAAAAACAAATTGGTGGTGGAGGTTGTGGTGCTGATGTGATGGTGGTGGTAGTAACAATAGTGAAGTTGGAAAGTAAGTGTTACTTTAGGTTTCATCCTGGTCTCAACTGCAAGATATCACCCTGCTGGACAGTGGCAGTACCCAGTCCCTCTTCTCTGGTTTACAGTTGGTGGAGAGGAAATATGGATAATTAGAGAGCTGGGTGTTGCAGAGTGAAAGAGGGAAGAGTGGGGATCACACAGGAAATTTGTAAAATATCAGATTCCAAAGCGAGTCAAGACATCCTGAAAAATGTTCTATGTAAAGTGGTTGAGGAATTAGCTTAATATTCAGTCAAGAAGGGAAGAGTCCTCCAAACTTGTAAACAGTAGAGGCACAAGCTAAAAGAAAGAGCACATGGATATGGTGCTGCCAGAGAGCATGGAGCCAAAGCTGATGTGACAGAATGAAATCCAAGTTCCAAATATCCATGGCCTTGTGCACCATAGTAGCTCATGAAAATGTGACTCTATGTGAAAGAGTGTCCTCTATGTGATGCTCTAGAAAATATCCTTCTGTGGTGCAGACAGTGTGGTTGGGGAGGACTCCTCCTGGAAGTAGGGGAGTTTTGAAGGAAGTTGCAATATTCTGTGCAAATGATGGGTCATAAACATAAAGAGCTGGGGTGATCGTGACCTCCTTAGTTTTCCAGAAGGCTTCGTGAGACATTACCAAGAGGCACTGACACAATGACGACAGTAGATGAACACACAGATAACCTGCTGGACACCAGGCCAGATGCCTCATTCTTTGGCTTCATGTTGAAACCATAAATCCTTGTCATAAAAAAATATAAAAACTAAGAAACTTGGTTTTACCAACTGCTAAAATCCAGATGAGCACCCAAACAAGCACTGCCTCTCCTCCAGCATCCCCAGAGATGCAAGTACTTGCAACCTCAAGGCCCTGGTGTAGGCACTGTGGTAAGGCCAGAAGAACTCCAGTCTCAGACGATGGGAAATAGGCGATTTGTCAACAAATACAGAACAAGCACATCCAATGCGTAGCTACTTCTTAGGATGCCTCTACCTAGCAGTGTGGCAGTATAGGGTAGGAATAAAAAGATCAAATACCTATATGGTATCTTACCTCATGAACCATTGGGGGAGTCTGCGGGGTAAGAAGGAAGCTGGGAAGGAAACTTGTCAGTTTAAGGTGTGTCCAGCTCTCTTAGTTTAATATATCCTGCATTCTGTTGGTTTCTACCAAGGACTCATCTCCCATCTTATCCCTACTAACAAGAGTGTAGTGAGGAGAGGGAGAAGGTGTCTGTGAGCATGGGTCCAGCGGGAAGCAGGGCTCCCCAGCCATTCTTCTGCCACTTCTTCACTTCCTGACAATTGCCAAGCCTGATCATGAATGCTACAGGGTCATGCTATGTAGAATCCTATGGCCTTTGAAAGTCTCAGGAACACTGGCACTACAGAGCCCTTTGACTACTGGCTTGATTCTTTCTTTTCTTTACTGGCTTGACAAATTTCTGCTATAGGAGCTGGTTTCACTGTCTGGCCTCTACTAAATACAGTCATTTTGTCCTTTCAAGAGAACTGTGGCTCTCAGTACATGCTATATCCTCACTACACTGGCAGCAGGCAGAATGTAGGTGGCTCTGAAACATTGCAGAATTTACAGCTTTGTAAAACACTAGTCACTGTGTTCTTGGACTCCTCCTGCCTGATCAAGATTATCTGTGTACCACCATTCTTCTTCAAGATTAGTAGAATCTGAATCTGAGTGTAGAATTCTGACATCCCTGCCACACCTGTGGCTTCTTCTTCTTCTTCTTCTTCTTCTTCTTCTTCTTCTTCTTCTTCTTCTTCTTCTTCTTCTTCTTCTTCTTCTTCTTCTTCTTCTTCTTCTTCTTCTTCTCCTTCTCCCCCTCCTCCTCCTCCTCCTCCTCCTCCTCCTCCTCCTCCTCCTGCCAGTCACAGGATTCTGTTTCTGAGGCTGAATTCTTGCTGTATCTCTAAGAGCTGCCCGTGCTCAAGCCTGACTGTTTTCTTTGAGATAGGGTTTCACTATGGCTGTCCTTGAACTCACTGTGTAGATAAGGTCAGTCCCAAACTCAAAGAAATCCACCTGCCTCTGCTTTCTGAGTACTGGGGTCATCACGCCCAGTATTCAAGTCCAATCCAAAGCCTATATGCTTAACATTTAGGAAACCATATAGTTTATTTTAGAAAGCCTTGCTCTTCAGACTTTCCTTGTTCTGGTCCACTCAAAGACCAACCCAGGAAGTCAGAAGATGAACGTTGGCTTTCTTGAAGCATTTCTCCTCCAGTGTCCCTTGAGAAGGACCCATTGCCAGAAAGGACCAACACAGGTTGATGCACTTCTGTGAGATACCTCACAGTTCTTTAGGAATTTCTGTCAAGAGGGTGAAATATTCCCTTCATCTGTAATGAAGCTTTACCCCCGTGTGCTGAGATGTAAGACGCTGTGAAAGGAGGGATGACTTTAGCTAACTGACACTGGTCAGATACCCTTTAATCTCATGGTTTATGCTTCCCTTGGAGTAACTTTACTGCTTCGAATGTTCACTTCCACAGTGTATGCTGAAGTTTTTTTTGTTGGTGACACTAGTGCTCACAGTGACCTGGAAAGAGGACCTCATCAATGCTCTGTCATGCCCAGACCCTTTCTGAACCTTTTGCTATTAGTCTACTTTAACTAAACAACAGGTCTCTAAGTATATTCAGCACACATAGGTACATAGTGTCAGATCCTTGGGTATATTTTTTTACCTGTGACTTCTAATTGCTGATTAGGAAAGATTGTATTTTAAAATATATTGAAATTTGAGGGTCTTTGCTAGGAAGGTGCAGTAGTCCCCCCATTTGTGGAAGCCTGTCTCTGTTTCCCCGGAGTTGGCCAGGGAACTGTGAGAACCAAGCCAGTAGGGCCAGCATCATCATGCATTTATTTCAACCTATTTCAACCCTCTTAGTGTCTTAGCGGACTTTTCCGCCATGCGTGGATTTCAGAGGAAATGTTTTGTGGTTCCCACAAGAAAGTTGAGTCAGCCTATCCAGCTTGAATTATTTTCACGTAAATCATTTTTCAAAAACATTGGGAATGTAAATGACTTCTAGTATAATACCAAGTAATGTTAAAGGATAAGATCTTTCTTTCTCAATGAATAAAAGCACCACAAACCTTGCTATAATTACATACGAGATACACATGAAGAGTCAAGACACTGCTCACATTTTTAATTCTAGTCACTATTTCAGCTTGCATATGACCTTATATGACATAAGGTAGGATGTTAATATGATGTGGTGATATGTGTTTTTGATAATCTATGCATTTTAATAAAACAAGAATTGATTCTCAAGATAAAGCAAACTAGTCCTTTTAATTATAAATGTAAGACAAAATATCTTGTATCTTGTGAGACATAGTAATATATATGTATTGATTACAGTGGTCAAAATGTGATATTTATTCTACAAATATTAGTTTTCATAAGAAATTGTGTACTAAACATTAGTAAATTAGAGATGTGTAATCTAATTGTCAAGATTGTTAGTCTGCACTAGTTTCATTAAGTAATATAATTTAGTACAGTACTGTAAATAAATGGTAGTCAATAAATAAAATATTGTGTATGTGAAACTTGCAGGGGAATTCAAGACAAAACTATAAAAAGGTAGTTGGGGCTTTTTTTCTGTGTTTCTGCTTGATTGGATGACCGATATTTCAAATTGTTTGTAATACATTTATTTGTTTAATTTCCATCAAGCAATAAGTTGGAGAAAATAGATGTTTTATTTAGTTATTTGACACACAAAAATGTTCTGGCACTAGAAACCATGTATTTTCTGCTTAGTGTAATGTTTTCAAATTAAGCATGTCTCCGTTTCAGCAGGTAAACGTCTCAACAATATGGAGAAGCTTCCTATTTACCTATGAAATCATGTGCCATGTATTTTGCAAATTCTTGATGACAGTTATGGATAGTGTGGTCTTGTTTTAAGTTTACTAACCCATAAGAGGAAACTGGGCTGCTGGGTGTGCCGCTGACACATGCTGGCGCTCGCGACACTGGGAGAGCTGAGGCTACGTCATAAACCCTTGGCTAGCCTGAGCTTCGGCATAACAATCAGCCTCAAATTAAAAAAAAAAGAAGAAGAAGAAGGAAGAAAGAAAGAAAGAAGGGAGGAAGGAAGGAAGGAAAGAAAGAAAGAAAGAAAGAAAGAAAGAAAGAAAGAAAGAAAGAAAGAAAGAAAGAAAGAAAGAAAGCAAGCTAGAGTAAGTCCCAGAGAATGGGTCGGGCAAGGCTTTGGTGCAGCATCAGAAATGCTACCCTCTGGATCCCTAACCAAGCTAGAGCCTTGGCCTTGCTCTCTGTGCTATGGATACACAAGGTCAAAAGAACTGCATCTTAAAACAATGTTTATCTACATGGTATGATGTTATTTCATTTGATCAGAAGTGGTAAAATCCCATTTTATACATAATCTAATCCTACCAGGGTTATTTGATAAAGTACAGAAGCCCACTGTGTGTGAGTAGTTTGGAATTCAAAACGCCTATACGTGGAAACAGTGAAAAAACTAAGCCCTCTTGTGTCCAGCTTCTGTCACTTGAGTGTGATAGGGCTTTAAGAGAGGAAAACTCTGTGGCACAGCACTGAGGGGTCTCACTTTGACACTGCACTGAGGGCACACACTGTGACAGCTCTGAAGAGACACACTGAGACACAGCACTGAAAAGACACTGAGACACAGCATTGAGGGGACTCACTGTGACAGAGCACTGAGGGGACACTGTGACACAGCACAGAGAATACATACTGTGACACAGCACTGAGGAGACACTCTGTGGCACAGCACTGAGGGGACACTGTGACACAGCACTGAAGAGATACACTGTGACACAGCACTGAGGGGATTCACTGTGACATAGCACTGAGGAGATTTTGTGACACAGCACTGGGGGGGTCACTGTGACACAGCACTGAGGAGAAATTGTGACACAGCACTGAGGGGTCACTGTAACACAACACTGAGGGGACATACTGGCACAACACTGAGGGGACACACTGTGACACAGCACTGAGGGGACACTGTGGCACAGCACTGAGGAGACACTGTGACACAGCACTGAGTGGACACTGTGACATAGCACTGAGGGAAACACTGGCACAACACTGAGGGGACCCTGTGACACAGCACTGAGAGGACACTGTGACACAGCACTGAGGAGACTCACTGTGACACAACACTGAGGAGACACTGGCACAGCACTGAGGGCACACACTGTGACACAGCACTGAGGGGACACTGTGACACAGCACTGAGGAGAAACTGTGACACAGCACTAAGGAGAAACTGTGACACAGCACTGAGGGTACACTGTGACACACCACTGAGGGGACACACTGGCACAACACTGAGGGGATACATTGTGACACAGCACTGAGGGGACACTCTGTGACACAGCACTGAGGAGACACTGGGAAGCAGCACTGAGGGCACACACTGTGACACAGCACTGAGGGGACACACTGTGACACAGCACTGAGGGGACTCACTGTGACACAGCACTAAGGAGACACACTGTGACACAGCACTGAGGGGACACACTCTGACACACTACTGAGGGCACACACTCTGACACAGCACTGAGGAGACACTGTGACACAGCACTGAGGGGACTCACTGTGACACAGCACTGAGGGGACACTCTGTGACACAAAACTGAGGAGACACTGACACAGCACTGAGGGGACTCACTGTGACACAGCACTGAGGGGACACACTGTGACACAGCACTGGAGAGACACTCTGACACAGCACTGAGGGGACACTGTGACACAGCACTGAGGAGACACTGTGGCACAGCACTGAGGAGACACTGTGGCACAGCACTGAGGGCACACACTGTGACACAGCACTGACGAGACACTGTGGCACAGCACTGAGGGGACACTGTGACACAGCACTGAGGAGACACTGTGACACAGCACTGAGGGCACACACTGTGACACAGCACTGATGAGACACTGTGGCACAGCACTGAGGGCACACACTGTGACACAGCACTGAGGGGACACACTGTGACACAACACTGAGGACACACTGTGACACAGCACTGGAGAGACACTGACACAGCACTGAGGGGACGCTCTGTGACATCACACTGAGGACACACTCTGACACAGCACTGAGGGGACACTGGGGAGCCACCTGGAGCCATCCGTTCTGTGACATTTGCTCATATATCATTCAACCTACTTCATCCCTTCTCACCGTTCCCTTCTTTTTCAGTAAGACAGCCGGGTAAGAGGATATTGAAACCAGACATGGCCCAGTAAAACCCTTACTAGCCATACTTTTTAATTCCTGTGCTTGAAATAATCCCAAGTGGGGCACGTTGAAGGAATAACACATAGATTTCATACCTACACATCTGATCTCCCGGTATATTATATAAGTGTTTATAAAGAAAATACAAACAAAGGAATTTGAGTTTATTAAAGATATTTAATTAAAAAAGGGGAAATCTGCTTATTAAATAGCCAAGATTAAATTATCAATCCAAAGCTTTATTTTGTTGTCCTTAAAGGTTTTTGGTATTATTTGAAAGTCAAAGATCACTTGGGAGACTCAGAAACTAAGAGTTTTACTGTGAAAAGTATTCTTTTGTGTATTACTTGTATCACATGATAAACATTCTGAACATTGAATGTTTTTCTAATAAAATGTGAATGAAATACGTTTAAAGGAGAGAAAAGCAGCGTGAACAGTAACTACTGTTGATGAACCAGTTGGCAATGGTCCTTATCAGTGGAAGGTGTGATGTGAGCAGTATAGCTCTTTATTTCCTTTTCATGGTCCGATTTCTCCCCATCAAGAAAGCCACTGTTAGCTTTCAACATTGCTTTCAGTCCTCGTGGATTCTAAACCAGCTTGCATTTTATACCATTGCTTACAGTCCTAAATGGCACTAGTCAAGAGGAAATCCTGCACCTCTGTGCAAAAACCTTTCCTTGTAAGCCTTCTTTTGTAGCTCACACCTGCACTCGCAGCACTTGGGAGGCAGAGGCAGTGAAAAGTGTGCTAACTTGAGACAATTCTGGTGTGTATAATAAGTTCTAGACTAATCAGGGCTGCATAATGAGCTTCCGCCTAGTTGCAACCTGGCAAAATCACGAGGCAAAGCCAACACCAAAGCCCAGTCAGTGAGGGTCGATGACAATGCTCATCCGCCACTGTTCTTGCACACTTGCTGTTCTGTAATAACAGTGCCATATGTAATAGACCAGTGATGAATTTTGATGTGGGTATTGGTTGTATTGATTTAGGAAACACTAGTAATCACTGAGAATTTCTTTTAAAATTGCAAGACCCTTTAAATAACCCAACTATGGCATAGAAATGAAAAGACAGGACATCAGAAGTACATGGATACTTACGAATCACCCATAGACAGCCTATCTGCCTCAGTAAATCTGCACAGTTATCAATAAACCCTATTGAATTGACTTGAGTTAGCTACCAGTGGAAATCTTTTTTTTCTATATTCTTTGTTTATATTCCAAATGCTTTCCCCTTTCCTGGTTCCCCCCTCCCCATAAGTTCCATAAACCCTCTTCCCTCCGCCCATTCCCCAATCACCCCCCTCCCTTTTCTCTGTCCTGGAACTCCCCTACAATGCTGGATCAAGCCTTTCCAGGACCAGGACCCTCTCCTTTCTTCTTCTTGGGAATCATTTGATATGCTAATTGTGTCTTGGATATTCAGGGCTTCAGGGCTAATTAATATCCACTTATCAATGATTGCATTCCATGTGTATTCTTTTGTGATTGGGTTACCTCACTTAGGATGATATTTTCCAGTTCCAACCATTTGCCTAAAAATTTCATGAATTCATTGTTTTTAATTGCCGAGTAGTATTCCATTGTGTATATATACCACATTTTCTGTATCCATTCCTCCATTGAGGGACATCTGGGTTCTTTCCAGCTTCTGGCTATTATAAATAAGGCTGCTATGAACATAGTGGAGCATGTATCCTTATTGCATGCTGGGGAATCCTCTGGGTATATGCCCAGGAGTGGTATAGTAGGGTCCTCCAGTTTTCTGAGGAAATGCTAGACTGATTTTCTGAGACTAAGTTTCCAGGGATGGGATAGGGGGTTTTTCAGAGGGGTTATGAGGAAAGGGGATACCATTTGAAATATAAATAAAGCACATATCTAATGAAATACAAACAAAGGAAAAAAGTTTCTTCAATCTTTGTTTTCATTTTTTAAAAAAAACTGCAATATGATATTCTCTGTATGAAGAATGGGTTATATGAAATATTCCAAAAATAATTTGTTTTTGTAAACCACTGAACTAATTTTAACTGCATTTGTTTAAACTTTAAATGCTTGATGCTCATACTGAAATCTACACAATAATGACTTAATGAAAAATTTAATAGATTTCATTTAATTTCACCTGTAAATTTCTCTTTAAATCTGTGTGATTATATTTATTGGAAAATGCTAGAAACATTTAATTTCTTCCTAATTTCCTATATATCTACAAACAATCTGAAGTTATGTATGATACTCAACAATTATTCTTTAAATTAAGTTTATAATCATTTTCTCCATTATGTTATAAAATTGGATGCTCTCATACTAAGACATAAAACACTTAAAATATTGATATTTTGATTTGTGATGCTTTCAAATCCAATGTAGTTTTTTCTTCATTTTTTTCTGAATTCTGTCTTTTGTAAATTTGATCTGGTTTTTAGATTAAAAACTGTTTAATCCGAAAAAATGCCTTTTGTCTTTCTATTCCTTCACCCATCTTCACTGATAAAATTTTGGCTCAGAAAAGCAAGTAACATTTCCCACTACATGTTTCTAAAACTGATTTTGGCATTACAATTCAAAATATCAATCTGTATTTTAATTCTTCCCAACTATATTTAGAAATTTCCATCTTTTAATTGTTTGAAAAAAAAAGAGTCAAATGGCTTTATATTGTACTTCAAGGTGAAATTGTCAAACATAAATTTTGAAGTTTTATTGATTAAGAATAATTGTGAAATAATTGCAACTGAACATTAAACAGTGTGCCTGGCATATATAATAAACTAGTTATTTAATAGTGGGCCTGGTGTACGTAATAGACTAGTTATTTAAAGCTTGCCCAGGTAATCCCAGTACTTGGGAGATAGAGACAGGAGAATTGAGAGCATAAAGCTGCCATAACTACTTAGGTTAATAGGTGAGTAGGAGCTCGGACCAGCCTGGGCTACGTTATACTCTGTCCAAAAGAAAACCCAAAATACATATTTTAAATGGGTAAGTCTTCTGTATTGAATTGAAATATTGTGTATTAGTTAAATTAGTGTTACTCTAGATGAAATTTTGAATAGCATGTGAAAATCATGGCTGAAATAGTTGGTCATATAATGAATTTCTATTGTAATTGCAAGAGCTCTTGTAAAACTGCATTGCTTCCTCTGATAGGTCTTCTACAGCCTATTCATTGCAGAATGCCAAATATATCACTTTGTATCAAGTTCTAAAACTGCAATTTAGGATTCAGATTGGCATTTCTTACCTGAATATGTGTTGCACTTGAAATACTCTGTTTGTAAATATCGTTCCTTTCTTTGTGTGGCTCCTTAGCCTCAGTACACTGTTGATACAGGCTTCAAATGGTCATATGCTCAGAGAACCACAGGACGTGAGGACACCATGAGCCTAAAGATCACGTGGTCCGTGGAATCTTCATACTGCTTCATTGAAGCAGTAGAAATCCTATCTCACTCTAGCACATACTTAAAGTCTGGGTAACAGATAATGTTTTCCACTGTTTTCATGAACATCTTAGAGAACAACAATGAGAACTATCTCCATCACCCATGTCACAGAGATTCTGAGATTGAAAAGAGTCCATCACTCATCTAAGGTCAGAGTGGATAAGGTTGTTTGGATGTAGGAACTGAGTTGTACGTTATGAGGGATGGAGCAAGGTGTTTTTCTAGCAGAGCTATGTGCATCTGTTTGCATCTAGCAAAAACATAAAAGATTTTCTTCCGCTTTCATCTTTCAAATTCATTGTAGACACAAATAAGCAATCGTTTGATTCAATGCACTTCTAACGCTATGGACCTGCAGTTATTCAGTCCTTACAAGTTGCAGTTCCTTCACAGAAGGCTGCTCCCGCCAATCCAGGTGCTCCAGGTGCATTCAGGTTACTTCAAACTCCTGTACAACTTTCCTACAGATCAGAAGATCCCAAGATTCTCCCTTATTTCTCTAAGGCTTACAGAACACAGGAAAACATTTATTTTCACCAGCTTAGCATAAATACAGCACCCAGATGAAGGTCTAGGTTCTGAATTACACTGGGTGAGACTTATCAGGATCCCAAGGTCAGGAGGGATGCTTTCCCACTGAGCTGAGTTCCATATCCTCTCACCATGTGGGCTCACAAGCAGAGGCTCTCAGAATGGGGCCCTTGGTGAGGTTGTGTAGAAACCTATTCGATAGACACACAACCCATTAATTCACTCTCCAGTCTCCTCTCTCAACATCCAGGAGGGCAGGAGATAGGGTTAAAAGTTCTAATCCTCTACTCATGGATTGGTGTTTTTGCAAATAAGTTATAAATATTAAGGAGGCAGTTTGACAGTGTGATCATTAAGCAAAATAACAATGGCAGGTGCTACCCTAAAGCCTATGATTTTCTCAGCTTTGGAGTTTTGACCAGATATACAGTACCAGACATGATGTTCCCTACTGCACAGGCCTTAGATTCGATCAGAAAGTGCCTCATTATCCCACAACAATCCTGCCACTCTTAGAGCATTCGGTACTTCTCACCAGGCTGGTCAGTGTAGCATGTGCAGGGTCCAGCAATGGGAAGACCCCACTGTGGACTGACTGCCCCAGCACCCAGGATAGCACTTCCCAACACTATGAGAGGAGGAAGTTTCTGTTAGTTTGAGTTTGATTCTAAAGTATGAGTTCTAAAGGACTGAGTTTTACCTAGGGCCTATGAAGGTTAACCACAGGCAAAGACAATATCCTGTATTGTTTTGGAAACCTGATGTCAGGAACTTAGAAAGGAGGTATCTATGCCTTGCATTGTGATTTTAATTTCATAACCCATGTCTTCTAGTAAGGACACAATCCCCACATGCAAGATAGTTTCTTTTTCTCAAATTCTATCCATTGGCTTTCCTTAAGACTTTTACGAACCTCTGAGTTTGGGTCAACCTATGCTCTGCTTTGCCATGTTCTTTTCTATAATATATATATATATATATATATATATATATATATATATATATATATATATATATATATTCTTTGGAAGTGCCATATATGTATACACTGTATATTGAGATTGATGTACCATTACCAACCTACATCTCCTTTTAATTCTTCCAAGCTAGTTCCCTGCCAGCTTCAAGCCAGAAGGAGGAGCTTCTGAAAGATCCTAAGTCCAGTATTTGTTGCATCTACTCTGGAAGATGAAGTTTAGCATGTGGAAGTTACCCACATGACCAAGCAATTGCAAAGAAGTCATATGAAATTAACCCAAATCCCTAAATTTAAGAGAAATAAGAGCAGCATAATTACTGATGAAAGTCAAAGTTTAGATAACTATCTGGCCACAAACAGTAGTTTTTAAACAACCACAAGGAAATCCCTTACTGTGAGACTAAGATTTTAACTTAGGATGTTTTTGCTCTCCCTAGTCCCACTTTCTCTCAAACTATAGTTGAACCACTAATAATCTCTCAAATTTTCTGGAGACAATATTACTGCATAGCCCAGGCAAGCCTCAGACCCTTGCACATGTGGCAACTGATCAATCCTACACCCTTTACCTCTCTCCCCAGTACTAGGATTCAGGGTATGTTATCCACAAGGGGCAACTTGACCCCCAACATCTCCTGAATAGACCATACCACAAGCATTTAGTCATGTGGAAAAGCAGTCCTGAGGGAATGCAGGTATCTGCCACCTCTACACCTCCCAGGTGTAAAAATGAGGTTCTTCAGTCTTTGCACCTATCAAAGGAAGCACGGACCCAGTCTGTCTCCTGGCCCATTCCCCTGAAACCAAATCTACATTTGCCTTCTGAGTTAGACCTGCTTCTTCCCTCTTAGAGGAGGTCAGTTTGGACATGAGAATAGCATGCTATGACTTATTGGAATACTAGCTACCACTCAGGCTGCTTACTGAGGAAATAGAGGCATTGTTATATTCTCAAACCCATTAGCAGCACAACAAGTACAGAGAGTAATATCATTATCCACTAGGACATGAAGTTTTAAAATCTGGTCTGTGACACCCTCCTTCTTCCTCACTGCTGTCACACTCAGTAGGGATGTAGGAGAGTCCCACCTGTGATTCCAAGTGCTCCTGGAAACACGTCTGTTAAATACATGCTGTGAAATGTCTTTCTTAGCAAATCAACTGGTACAACTAAGAAACAGAAACTAAGAAACTGGTACAACTAAGAAACAGACTGGTCTGGTTCAACTAGGAGGGAAGATTGCTTCACATGCAATGTCCTCAACATTTGACAACATACTGGTCTTAAGTAACTTTGCATTCTCTTTAAGGATCTCCTAAAAATCTCATCATCTGACAAAGAAGCTAGAAGGATCCAGTGGAAAAAAGACAGCATTTTCAGCAAATGGTACTGGTTTGACTGGCAGTCAACATGTAGAAGAATGGTCTATGAAGAATGGAGTTGGAATTTTGAAGGGGATTGAATTGAAACTGTAGATTGCCTTTGACAAGATGGCCATTTTTGCTATATTAATCCTGCCAATCCATGAGCATTGGAGATCTTTCCATTTGCTGAGATCTTCGATTTCTTTCTTCAGAGACTTGAAGTTCTTGTGGTACAAATCTTTCACTTGTTTGGTTAGAGTCACACCAAGATATTTTATATTGTTTGTGACTATTGTGAAGGGTGTTGCTTCCCTAATTTCATTACCATCCAGTTTATCCTTTGAGTATAGGAAGGTTACTGATTTGTTTGAGTTAACTTTATATATATATATCCACTTTGCTGAAGTTGTTTATCAACTGTAGGCAATCTATGGTGGGATTTTTGGGGTTATTTAAGTATACTATCATATCATGTGGAAATAGTGATATTTTGACTTCTTCCATTCCAATTTGTATTCCTTTCACCTCCTTTTGTTGTCTAATTGCTATAGCTAGAACTTCAAGTACTATATTGAATAGATTGGGAGAAAGTGGGCAACCTTGTCTATTCCTTGATTTTAGTGGGATTGCTTCAAGTTTACCTCCAGTTTTAGATGTTGGCTACTGGTTTGCTGCATATTGCTTTTACTATGTTTAGGTATGGACCTTGAATTCCTGATTGCTCCAAGAGTTTTAATATGAAAGGATGCTGAAATATGTCAAATGCTTTTTCAGCATCTTATGAAATGATCATGTGGTCTTTTTGTTTGTTTATGTAGTGGATTACATTAATCAATTTCCATATATTGAACCATCCCTGCATTCCTGGGATGAAGCCTACTTGACCATGCTGAATGATTGTTTTAATATGTTCTTGGATTTGGTTTGCTAGAATTTTACTGAGTAATTTTCTGTTGGTATTCATAAGGGAAATTGGTCTGAAGTTCTCTTTGTTGGGTCTTTGTGTGGTTTTGTTATCGGCTTAACTGTGGCTTCATAGAACAAATTTGGTAGTGTTCCTTCTATTTCTATTTTGTGGAATAATTAGAATAGTATTAGTATTAGGTCTTCTTTGAAGGTCTGATAGAATTTGGCACTAAAAGCATCTGGCCCTGGGCTTTTTTTTTTTTTTTTTTTAGTTGGGAGACTTTTAATGACTCCTATTTCTTTAGGAGTGATGTGAGTCTTTAGATGGTTTATCTGGTCCTGATTTAACTTTGGTATTTGGTATCTGTCTAGAAAATTGTCCATTTCATCCAGATTTTCTAGGTTTGTTGAATATAGGCTTTTCTAGTAGGATCTGATGTTTTTTTGAATTTTCTGTTTCGGTTGTTATATCTCCCTTTTCATTTCTGATTTTGTTAATTTGGATGCTGTCTCTGTGCCCTCTGGTTAGTCTAGCTAAGGGTTTATCTACCTTGTTGATTTTTTCAAAGAACCAGCTCCTGGTTTTTTTGATTCTTTGTATAATTCTTTTTGTTTCTACTTGGTTGATTTCAGCCCCGAGTTTGATTATTTCCATCTGTCTACTCCACTTGGGTGTATTTGTTTCTTTTTGTTATAGACCCTTCAGGTGTGCTGTCAAACTGTTAGCATAAGCTCTCTCCAGTTTCTTTTTGGAGGCACTCAGAGATGAATTTTCTTCTTAGCAATGTTTTCATTGTGTCCCATAAGTTTTGGCATGCTGTCCCTTCATTTTCATTAAATTCTAAAATGTCTTTAATTTCTTTATTTCTTCCTTGACCAAGTTATCATTGAGTAGGACATTGTTCAGCTTCCATGTGTATGTGAAATTTCTGTTGTTTTCATTGCTATTTAAGATTAGCCTTAGTCCATGGTGATCTGATAGGATGCATGGGAATATATCTGTTGAGGCCTGTTTTGTGACTGATTATATCATCAATTTAGGAGAAGGTCCTGTGAGTTGCTGAGATGAAGGTATATTCTTTTGTTTTAGGATAAAATGTTCTATACATATCTGTTAAATCCATTTGGTTCATAACTTCTTTTAGTTTCACTGTTTCTCTGTTTAGTTTTTATTTCCATGATCTGTCTATTGGTAAGAGTATTATGTTGAAGTCTTCCACTATTATTTTGTGAGGTGCAGTGTGTGCTTTGAGCTTTAGTAAAGTTTTTTATGAATGTGGGTGTCCTTGCACTTGGAGTATAGATGTTCAGAATTGAGAGTTTTTCTTGATAGATATTTCCTTTGATGAGTATGAAGTGTCCTTCTTTATCCTTTTTGGTAATTTTGATTGAAAGTTGATTTTATTCAATATTAGAATGGCTACTCCAGCTTGTTTCTTGGTACCATTTGCTTGGAAAATTGTTGTCCAGCCCTTTGCTCTGAGGTGGTATCTTTGACACTGAGGTGCATTTCCTGCATGCAGCAAAATGTTGGGTCCTGATTACATATCCAGTTTGATAGACTATGTCATTTTTTTCTTTTTTCTTTTTTTTTTTTTTTATTGAATATCGTCTTCATTTACATTGCCTATGGTAAAACCTTTCCCAATATCCCCTCTCCCCTAAGACCCCCCAGCCCTCCCCTTCCTCCTTCCCCCTGCCTCCACATACATGCCTCTCCACCCTACACACTACCTCCCCCCACCCCCCAGTTTCCCTTAGTTCGGGCCCCTGTTGAGCCTTTACCTGATCAAGGACCATTCCTTCCACTGATGCCCATCAAGGCCTTCCTCTGCCACATTTTTGGCTGGAACCATGTGTGCCCCTTGGTTGATGGTTCAATCCCTTGGAGTTTTGGGGCATCTGGGTGGCCAAAATCATTGTTCTTCCCATGGGGCTATTGGGGAATTGAGTCTATTGATGTTAAGATATATTAAGGAACAGTGATTGCTGCTTCCTGTTATTTTTTATGTTATTTTTATGTATGTGTGGCTATTTTCTTTTGAGTTTATTGAAAGATTATTTTCTTGCTTTTTCTAGGGTGTAGTTTCCCTCCTTGTGTTGGCATTTTCCATCTATTATCTTTTATAGGGCTGGATTTGTGGAAAGATATGGTGTAAATTTGTTTTTGTCAAGGGATATCGTGGTTTCTCCATCTATGGTAATTGAGAGTTTTGATGGGTATAGTAGTCTGGGCTGGAATTTGGGTTTTCTTTGGGTCTTTATGAGATATGCCCAGGATCTTCTAGCTTTCATTGCCTCTGGTCAGAAGTCTGGTGTAATTCTGATAGATCTGCCTTTATATGTTGCTTGACATTTTACATTACTGCATTTAATATTCTTTGTTTTGTGCATTTGGTGTTTTGACTGTAATGTAACTGGAGGAATTTCTCTTCTGGTCTAATCTATTTGGAGTTCTGTAGGTTCCTTGTATGTTTATGGGCATCTCTTTCTTTAGGTTAGGGAAGTTTTCTTCTATAATTTTGTTGATGATATTTATTGGCCCTTTACATTGGAAATCTTTGCTCTTTTTTAAACCTATTTTCCTTAGGTTTGGTCTTCTCATCGTGTCCTGGATTTCCTGGATGTTTTGGGTTAGGAGCTTTTAGCATCTTGCATTTTCATTTGCTGTTGTGTCAGTGTTTTCTATGGTATCTTCTGCACCTTAGATTATGTCTATCTCTTGTATTCTGTTGGTGATGCTCGTGTCTATGATTCCTGATCTCTTTCCTCGGATTTTTATGTCCGGGATTGTCTCCTTTTGTGATTTCTTTGTTGATTATATTTTTATTTTTTGAACCTGGATGGTTTTGTTCAATTCCTTAACTTGTTTGTGTTTTCATGTAATTCTATAAGTGATTTTTGTGGTTCCTCTTTAAGGGCTTCTAGCTGCTTACCTGTGTTCTCCTGTATTTCTTTAAGGGTATTTATGTCCTTCGTAAAATCCTCTATCATCATCATGAGATGTGACTTTAAATCAGTCTCGCTTTTCTGGTGTGTTCGGGTATCCAGGGCTTCTTGTGGTGGGAGAACTAGGTTATAATGCCAAGGAGCCTTGGTTTCTTTTGCTCATGTTCTTGCCCTTGTGCCTCTTGCCATGTGGATATATCTAGTGTTCGTTGATCCTGCTGTCTCTGACAGTGGCTTTTCCCTCCTACAAGTCTCTGTGTCAGTACTCCTTGGACACCAGTTCTCTCCTGGAGGAATTTGGGTATGGAGAGCTGTGGCACAATGTCACCTCTGGGGTGTAGATGGAAACTGGAGGGATCCTGTTCTCAGGTGATCCTTGGTTCCTGTGTCCTCATGGCTCTGGGATGGTGGTCCCTCTTGGGCCAGAACTTTGAGCAGAAGCGGCCGTCTTACCTGTGCTCACAAATGTGTTGACACTCGTGGAAGATCAGTTCTCTCCCAGTGGTATTTGGGTATGGAGAATTGTGGCAACAGGTTGAACTCTGGGTGTAGACGGGAATCATGTCCCAGGCTGCTCCCACTTTTAATTTCTATTACTCCATAACAATCCACACTTTGAGTTTAGTTGGCTTATTACAATAATTCATTATGTTTTGTGACTTTGCCAGGAACTTGAGACAACTTGGCTGAGCAGATTTACAAATGAGCTGTCTGGGGCAACTCACTCTGGTGAGTCCTTCAGGTGACCCCTGAGATGACCTGAAAGTTCCAAAAATGCCATTGTTCTAATATCAGTTCTCTGGAAGATATGCACTCCAAACCTTGAGCCATCCCTCCAGCCATACGGGGATACTTCCTCCATAGTAAACTGTTGACTGCTTTTGAAGATGTGGTATCTTTAAAAATAAAATCGGGCGCAGGCTGTTATAGTTACCCTGGCCCATTTCTTTTCTTTCTTTTCTTTTTTTTTTTTAATTTCTTTTATTCGATATATTCTTTATTTACATTTCAAATGATTTCCCCTTTTCTGGACCCCCTCCCCGAATGTCCCATAAGCCTCTTCCCTCCCCCTGTTCCCCAATTCACCCCTTCCTGCTTCCCTGTCCTGGTATTCCCCTACACTGCTACACTGAGCCTTTCCAGGACCAGGGGCCTCTCCTTCCTTCTTCTTGGGCATCATTTGATATGTGAATTGTTTCTTGGGTATTGGAGAATGCCATCCTGAGTGAGGTGACCCAATCACAAAAGAACACACATGGCATGCACTCACTAATAAGCGGATATTAGCCCTGCCCATTTCTGATTTCTCCTCATATATAGAATTATTAAGACCATGAGAAATATTTTCCCAACCTCTCATTCTAGTTTATAAAGAGGTCACCAAGCATTCATAACATTTCCCACTTAACTAAACCCCATATAATAGTTTACCAAATTGAATGAAAAGCTTGGTCTTCCTCAACATGAAGTCCAGAATAGTCTCCAATGGAGTGGGTCTTCAAGTGCAAAGACTAAGTTAGAATGTGCTTATATACAGCTTATTTTCAAAGTCACTAAGACACAGATCCAGCAAAGTACATGCTATTTTCCTCAAGAAGTAGGTGGGCAAGGACATACTAGAATGTCCTAGAATACAAGGAACCTCTACCAGGCTGTGGCACAGAGAACAGTGCACAGTCTTCATCAGAGGTATATGGATTCAGCCATAGCTTCCATTTCAACCATGGAAGAGCACAGACTATGGGAGCTAACAGTCTGAGATGGCCAAGGGCAAGAACACCACCATCTAAATGAGGTGTCCTGGGACCATCAGTTACAACTCCCTCCCACACTTCATTTCCTCAAGTAGACCTCCTCATGAACTTCCAGATTCATGAAAAATGCTTCTTGTCTGTTGAACTTGATCAGTAAGCACAAAGACTCAACTTTTCCCTATGACCCGAAGAAATGCCCGCCCACAACTACAGCCTGTCTGTCATGAATAGAGAGGCATGACATCATACCCTGCCAGGCCGCTCATCCATAGGGAAGTTTATAAACACTGTTTGTACAAATACTGATATTGTTTCCTGCCAAGTGCTTTCTAGTGAGTACTGACAACATTCCTACTGTGGTTTTCTGAAAAGATGGATACCACTGTCTTAACATTCTTTTTAAAGTATCACTCAAGTGTGTGATGCACTGTGTCGTTCATAAGCCTGTTTTTCCAAAGGTACTACCACTTGAAGCAGGAAGTTAATGGTAATGATGAGTGAACATGCCAAATCTGGTCAGGAAGTTGATAAATGCCTGCTATTAACTGTGAATCAACAAGTCAGAGGCTGGCTGGAGCCAGGCTGTTCAGAAATACTAATCTCATTTTTAAAAGTGTTTTGATTTTGGAAAGCAAGAGAAAAACAAAGGAAGTGAAATTTGACCCTTAGGGGAATATCTACAGTCAAGAGGGAAGTAATTTCTGGATGGGAGTCAAACCTCTGTTTTGGTCTTTACTGAGAGATGATTTCCAAAGTCTCACACAGTGACATGAGCTCATGAAAAGAGCTATAAGTAAGAAGTGTATTGTGAATTCATAAGACAAAGTCTGTTCCTAAGGTGGAGTGCTTCTGGTATTAGTTGATAAACTGGACAATAAATTATATCAAGCTCTAGCTACTGAGGCATCCTTAGCACAAACGTGGCACACAGGAAATCATCTCATCTACAATCCTTAAACCTACAATATTTTGAGCACTTACACGATTCTGCAACTGGAAACTTCCAGTCTGTGAAACTTGCCTCTGCACGTATTAAAAATATTGCCTGAAAGAACTTTTAAGCTATGTATAGCAAATATATAAGCCAGAAAGGAATTTCTTGATTTGAGCTAGGTCCTATCCCTGCAATCTTGCATGTTTTAGATTATCTGTTAGAATACAAGGTATCTTTTTTAACCAGAATATTCTACAATCTAAAGACTCAGGCCTTTCTAGATAAAGAATGCTCAGGCTGCACTATCAATTACCGTTCTGAGATGAAGTCTGAGCAACTTTTCTAATTAGCCTCTGTGGAAGAGAAAGATGTGCAGCTGGGAGAGAAGTTAACAGCAAGGATTCTTCACAGAAGCACAGAGAGATTTCATGTATTCCCGACCTAGCTCGTGTTCTGAAGGCACCATATGGAAGGGTAACTACAAAAGAGAAAATGGAGTAAGTCTCATGTATTTTTATTATCACTACTCAGGGGTCTCAGTAATGAGGATTAGCAGAACTATAAAGTGTATCTTTCATCACTTTAACACACCATCTCTCTGACAAAGTCTGTCAGCAATGGGGCTATTGGTGAATATTTCAGTCCTGCCTGTAACACAATAAGCTACATCAGCAAGCATGGAGACAATGCTTCTTCACACTGCATGGACACTGGAGAGACTGAGAGTTTATTTTACTTTTCAGATACTGACACACTACACATTAGGAAAATCGTTCAGTTGAATGACTAACTTGTATGAACCAGATGGAGCGGAACGGCAGCCTAGGCCAAGAGTCACCTGTCTGTCACACACATCAGTATTTCAAACTCAAGGATACTTGCATAGAACACTCAAGGGATTACATCAACCCCCAAAGCCATCCTCACATTCATCAAGCTATAGGCATTTATTTGGGTGCATATTGTAGCTTTCAGAGTATGGATATGAAAGTTCCAACACATCTCAATGATTCTGAACAGGTAATGTTCATCATGTTGCCAATAGTATCATAGTTTGGGACGTGACTCTTCCATCACCAGCAATGCTCTCCTCTGTCCAGCACACATTCCGTGCACTCCAGAGCACACATCTTCATCTTTGTAGTGCTCCTGCATGCTTCATCTGTAGGATACTTACTTTGGGGGAAAGCACCCTTGGCCTCTCTCTCATATATCATCAAGGTTTCCTTACATATATAATTAACATGAAGAAAAAATTCTAAAAGGTTACAATTGCAAGCACAAGTGCAACATAAACCAGCATGTTTTATGTCTTTTTTCAGGAAAAGAAACTCAACAAATAATGACACATGATCAGAAAGCAGAGCTGAATTTCATACCCATGTCCTACTAAGCTCTAAGTCACCAGTAAGCATCTGTGGGTTTAGCTCGAAAACAATTGGGAGGCAAGAGTGCTCTGGTCTACATTAAAATAAAAGGGAAAGTTGGGATTCCTTTGTGTAGCAGCAGTGGAGAAAGATACTGGATCTCTACTGTCAAGTTGATCTTTGAGAGCAAACCAGCTTCCCTTCAGGGGTCCTGATCTAACAAGATGCAAGAGGTTGGTGACAAAGGGCTTCAGCAGAAAGCCTTGTAGAAAGGCTACTGGTGCATTATAAAAGGCTACCTTTTGTCTCAGAAAATGGTTACCAAAGACAGCAATGTTATTAGTATACTAAAAGTCACCAGGCTCCACCACGACCAAGGGGTTTAGAAATACCTCACTGCACTGTACAGGGACTAGAATCAGGAGGAAAGAAAAAGATAAAGCCAAACTTTCATCGGTTTCCTATCATGTCATAATCTTTATGAGATTCTTTCCACCAATTGCCTTCAGTTTACTGGTGTTATTTCTGGATGCATCTGTCTGTCAACTGTTACTCTCTACTTGTTAGTTCTATCCAGTATCTTCTTTCATTTAAAAGCACAGATCACAGATGCACAGCATTGTGCGTACTCTGCTTATTTTCTCTAGAAATTCTGATGTAATGCAGAATGAACTGAGACTATAGGCTATAACATGCAAACTCTTTAGCCATTTGAGTGACTATGAACTAGAGAAAACATTAAAGAAGTCAGTTTGATAACAAGGGCACATGGAGAGGTTCTGGGGAGAAAGGCTTTTTGTGATTATAAATATTCATAGGAATTTTATGTTGGAATTATTGAAATAAGTTATAATAGAAGAAGTGGCTGATATAGAGCCCTTTGTTGATAACATAATAATGGAGAGTAAATACCTCCCTGCTCTATTAGGTTTATAATTCAAATTCAGTGGAATTCATAGGAAAGGCTATGGCTGAATGTCATAGAAGGAAACCTGGTAAATCCCATTCCTGTTAATGATGATGGCTTGCTTTCAAACTCTGTGATCTGGGGCTGGAGAGATGGCTCAGTGGTTAGAAGCACTTTCTGCTCTTCCAGAGAACCCAATTTGAATTCCCATTAATAACTCAGTACCCTCTGCAACTCCAGTTCAAGGCTATCTACCGCCCTTTTCTGACCTTCATGGGTAAAAGGCATACACGTAGTACACATACACACATGTGGACAAAACATTCATATAAATAAATAAATCTTTTTTAAAAAGCAGACTTTGTGGTCTAAGAATCGAGTACATTAGTGTTTGTTTCCTGTTTCCACTAAAAAAAGGTATAGAAGGCACGGTTTCCCAATTCAGATTTGCAAACAATGACTTTATCATTTGTACAAGAGTGTCTGAGGCCCAAACTTTCCCATCATTAAAATGCTTGGAGGCATTTCAGATGGGCTGGCTGTATGTTATACCACACCTTTACAATTCACCCACAATGGTCACTACAATGTCACCATACAGATAGGAAGAGAAAGATATGCACATGTGATTTATTAACACCTGTGTTTTAATGGAAATTCTATAAAAGTCCAAAGATAGGTTTACATGACTTTTAAAAAAAGGGTTGTTCATCTGTGGTTCACAAGTCAAATCTAGCCTGCAACAAATTATTTACCTACAGGCTTATCGACTTGTTTCTCTTTGCTTGGAAGCCAGAGAAGACATTTAATATTTGGGATGGACTGCTTATGGCAGAATCAGTGTTCGACTTACACTTGGCATACTTTACAGACTTCATATACACTATTGCTTCAAATACTATCATTTTAGAAAACAAATAAAATATAGTTATGATAAAACAAAGACTGATTTTCTTGAAATGTTTAGGACCAGCAAAACAATCACACATAAAAACAGTATATTTAAAAAAACAAAAAATAAATGAAAAATTTAAATTACATTTTTAAAGTAATGATTTCAAGGTTTCCCAGAGACTATCAGGCAATAAGGAACAGATCTTAACATGGCTACAGCAGATTTCTGACTTCCAAATTTTGGGCATGCCGAATTGAGCTCAGGATCAACTGCTAGAGAGAGCAGACTCTGTTGAAAATCACTTCTTATCCAAAAAAAAAGCAAGCATATTTTAAAAGTAAGAAAACAGCCAACAAACAGAATGGCTATGATGTAAATATTTGTGTTTCTCTTTCCATCATGGGAGCTACATAGTCTGCTGGTGAAAAACTTGAGACACATAGATGTTTCTTTTAGTGGCTGGTCCCTCATATCTGTGTCAGATAAAATTATAGCACTTATTATGTGTTACCATGGATACCATGAAGATACTGCCATCCACTAATACTATTAGAGGAAGACAACGTAGTTTTCAGGGACGAGTCCTGTTCTGCCTTCATAAGTTGCCTTTAGCCACCCTGGCTCCACCGATGGGTGTACTGGTCAGAGAAAGAAACAAATAAATGTTACTCTTATGACACTGGCTTCAGATAATTACTGCAAACTAAACAATCAGCTAAGAATCTATGCATTCATATTATTATTGCCCCCCTAAAGCTGGAAAGTTCTTTGTACTCACACAATCAATTGGACAAACTATATTCATCTGAAATAGCCCCCATCTGTATGCCTTTGTAAACACAATGTGCTTACTGGGCTCATCTTATAAGACTCATTATGTAGCCCTGGCTGTCCTCAGACTAGTGCTCCTGATTGCCAACTTCAGGAGTGCACTGCCCTGTCTGCCGTGTGAGTAAAGTCTCCCATGACGGAGGCTGGGATCTAGAAAGATGTGTTCACTGAGACGGATCTGAGAACCTGAGTTGGGATGGAATCTGAGCCCCGTCCAAACTGTGCCACCATGCCTTTATGCTCTGCCAAAAGAGTCATTTCAGGAAAGCACAGATACTTACCATTGCAAAAGATGGCCCCCTGGGGGAAGGACAGCTCGTGACTGTGCTCTGCCTTGCAGGAGTACATGGCTTTGGCTTGGCTGAAAGAGCAAAGCAGTTTATAAAAACAACATTCGATTCAAATATAACTAAAACTACGTTTTAAAACTAATTTATTTAATGACTTTATATCACGAAAGCAGCTTCTGCTTCCTCCCTCCTCCCTTTTCCCTCTCTCACCTTACCCCACCCCAGTCCTTTTGTCTCCTCAGAAAAGGGGAGGGCATTCTCAATATGCAACCTGGCATGCCAAGTTGCTAAAACTACTCTTAATTAATGTTAGCATAAAGAATGTAACAAAGACAAGTACAAACGGGTCCACATCATTGTATTCTTCATAAACTGTGTGTGATCCTGCTGTGATCAGATCATACCGTGTGCATCACTGACACGTTGGAAATGTTTCTTCTGTTTCTATACAACACATCCTAAGGAGGCAACACCACTGGTAACCAACAGCCTAGGCTGATTCTAAATATATTTTGTGATCTGGCTGGGCAGTGGTGGTGCATGCCTTTATTTCTGCACCCAGGAGACAGAGGCAGGCAGATCTCTGTGAGATCGAGACCAGCATGGACAACTGAGCTAGTTCCCTGATGGCCAAAGCTACAAAGAGAAAATCCAGTCTTGAAAAATGACAACAACAAAAGGATGCTGTGGTTTGTTAGAAAGCTGCTGGTTATGCTGCTTTTGGTGTGGTTTTGTTTTTGCTTTTGTTGTAGTTCTGGTTTTTACCCCACTTTAATTTTCAGGTTACCTTATACTCAGAAGATACAGTAAATGCATTGAGTATGTGTAATATTAGAAGAATAACGGTGGAGGTTGTTGATGAACTGCCAGCATCTGTGACCTCATTGGGTGACGGTGGACGCCAGTGGATTAAAAGTAACACTTCTTAAAAGTAACAAGAGCAAACTTGCACAGCCAGCACCAAATGCTCTGTGCAGGCAGAGCCTATGTCTTCCAGCCAGAATTGGGCCTTTTGTATGAAGTCTGGTTTCGAAACGCCAGAGTCAACACTAAAGCTCTGTCAACCAGTGCTGGTCAAGGAGGAAGTCACCAGACAAGTTGCCACATTCTCCTCTGCCACATTCAGTTATATACCAAAAGAATGGCCACATCCCTGACTCCATCCTCCATGTCTTCTACCAGCAATGCCAAAGACAAGGACGTTTCTGGCTTTATTGACTTCATGGCTTCCCTGGCACCCTACAACCTCTCAGCTTCCTGTTCTGGTCACAGCTATCTTATTATCTACAGAGCAAGTGGAGGGCAATCCCACAGTCATCAGAACCTTCAATGGTGTTCTGGTGATCTTGTCGTTCTTCACAACTTCTACTACTATAGGCTAGGCTTTCTGCCTGCCACTCTCCGTTGATCTTTGCCTGGCTCAAAGTGAAAACGCTTTCCCGAGACCACTGCTGCTCTTCCCTTTTCACTCTGTACGCTCTGGCAGCTCCCTGTATGCAGAGCCACTACTGGCTACAGGTTTCTCTACTCCATAGAACCCCATTCTCTCTTCTCCCAGCACCTGTTTGCAACTATCTCACCTTAGCCTCGGATGCTATGCATCCTTGTCTTCCTACCTATGACTTGTGTTCTCCAAGCATGTGACCATGTTGATCACAGCCCTGAAAAGTCCTGCTAAGAAGTTTTGGGTCCTCTTGAATCTCAAACATTCCAACCAAGAATGGTCAACTCTCCCTTCCTCCCTTCCTCGGTCTCTGAAAAGCCACTGAGTGATTTATGGATTTTTGTGGCAGCCAGAACCCCCATGGTTCTTAGAGGTGAAGACGTTCTTTAGTTAGTTTGTTCATTCATTCATTTGTTTGTTGTTTGGCACAAGGACATTCACTAAAATGATGTCTTGACATGCCCTGCTTCTGCTCACTCTGTTAGCTCTCTGTGTCCACAACAGGGGTCTCTCTGGGTTCCTTAGAAGGAACACCAAGCAGGCATGGGGGAGATACATCAGGGAAAGGGTCTCATGTGGAATTCAGTTTCATTCAACAGAACATAAGAACACCAGAAGAGTCTGATGTGTTTCAAGTTCAGAAACACAATCATTAGCAGCTTGAATATTTCATACAACTAACTTCAATAATTACAACAATAATAATTATTATTGAAGTAGAGATTGCCTCCAAGGCATCAGCCATATATTTCAGATTTGTTGTATATATTCCCAGACATTTTGGTAAGGTCAGAATTATGATCTTCATTTTAGATGGGAAACAAAGACATCTGAAATACATAACTATGCAGCACTACAAATGATGACCCAAAAGTTTGAATGAAAGTCCATCTAACCCTGAGAGTAATGTGTGGCCTACAGTGTATAGGTCTCAGTCAAAGTTAACAACACAGTCCATAATAGGTATTTGGATTGGTTGACAAAGGAAGCCTAGAAATCTCTGTGAAGTTGATTTCAGCTTTAGAATGAATGTACAGAATTATTGCAAATGCAGAGGCTTCTCATTAAACATCTAAGTGTGTCTTTATCATAGGACAGTCCTCTGATTCCACTAACAGCTTGCTTTACTAATGCTCATGGGTTATCTTTATAATTATAGTCCTGGCCAACCTCTGTATCCTTAGGCTCCTCCTCAAACACATATTCAACCAACCACATGGAAGGATTCAGAAAAAAAATGTATCTGACTTGAACACATACAGATATTTTTCCTGTAAGCATTTCCTAGTCAAAACAGATATAATATATGTTTACAAAGCATGTGTATATTAGGTATTTAAATATTCTAGGGATGGCTATATCAAGGCAGATATAAGTAGGTATTATTGAAATCCCACACATGGTACATGAAAGGTCAAACAGCCATGAATTTTGTGCACTGGAGGAAAAATCTTAGAACCAATCTTTTTATGGAAAGAGACAGAGGCTTGCTGTTCAGTTTTTATTTAACATGAAGACTACTTAACACTTCATAATAGAAAGGCTCCATCTAGTGGAGCAATTCCACTACTGGTTCTTAACCTTCCAAATACTTCGATACAATTCTTTATGCTGTGGTAACCCCCAAACATAAAATTATTACACTGCTACTTCATGACTTCAATTTTGCTACTTTTATGAATCATAATGCGAATATCTGATATGCAGAATATCTGATATGTGACCCTTGTTGAAGGGGTTGCCATTCACAGGTTGAGAGCCTCTGCAGGCCAGACAGGTAGAAAAGTACAAGGTTAAGTCTCTACACTGAGGCCTGAAAGCAACAACAACCTCAAAGAAGTGAAAATGATGTTTGCTGTGGCTTGGTGTCTCAGTATCCTGTGCCTTCTCTGGAAGGAAGCAGGTGATACCTAGACAGATGTGTGCAAGCATTCTGGGATGGAATCCATGCAGTGCAGCAATTATCCTACAAAAGTAGCATTGTGATTCCACATAGGAATTCAAACCAGACAAACCCAAAACCAACATGCAAATTGTATTTCAGGCTTTGGCCAAGAAGGTCATTGTCACCCCAAATAATTATCATGTGCCTACAACCATCCAGGCAGAAAGCACCCTAAGGGGAACACTTGCGTTCCTTTTTGTTGTCAAACTATTGAAACAATGGGATCCCAAGGAATTGGAATTCCTCTACACAACTTTTACAGGAGATTGGAAAAGCAGAAGTCTGGTATCCCCAGAGGGGCCCTTCTCCTCTTGGGAGAAATTGTACACAGTTCTGACAACTTAGTAGACCAGTGACTATCTGTAAGAGATAGTCAATGATGGGGTAGGCCATTCCTTGACCAGGACTGATATATATATATATATATATATATATATCTTGCCCTCTCTTTAAACACAAATCTTTTATCACAACCCAAAGAGGGTCTTGTTGGGGGATGTCACCAGGCCTCTTTGTTTGTACCTCTTCCCAAATGTGTCCACATTGACTAAATCTCATCTTTCTGCTTTTCTCTATTGCCTGTCTCTTTAATTAGCCAACTGAGAACTGGTGGACAAGCCTGGCCTATTATGCTAAAGCTCTGTGGAATGACTTGCAAGAGCATGACCTTTGACTCTAAAAGTGATGATGATATCATAGGATTGTGTGTTTAAGATAGGCTTGTTGGAAGTTCACACACTTTTGTAAAATTGACTAAAAAAAAAAAACAACCAATAAAAGCATGAGTATAATCAAAAATTAAGGCAAAGAACCTTTGGTTGAGTCACTTCCAGAAGACACATACACATACACACACACACACACACACACACACACACACACACACACATACACATACACACACACATGCACATACACAGCAGCTATCCAGTTGTGGAAGCTCAGAATTGCCCTAGTACATCTGCAAGGATCAGGAGGTGAGGGCAGATTTGTTCTATAAGCAAGCTCATTATTTATATGCTTATATGGAATACCTCTTCTAATAAGAAAACTTTGGGAAACTGACTACTCTCAAGCAATTCTATTATTCAAGTTAAAACCAAAGTACTCTGCAGATTAGAAGAATCTGGAGAGACAGAGGAAACTGGACATTGAAACAGAAGTCCCACGGAACAGACCCACAAGACTGGAAACAGAGCCAAGTACTGTCCAGAAGAAACAGAGGCTCCTTGACTATTTGGCTCTGCAATACTGCACTAAATTATGCAGCATTTTCTGGAAGATTCTTTCAGAGCAGCAATAACTTTTAAAAATCAAAAATATGTTGTTTACAATTGACTCCAAAATTACTATCATTAGATACATACTAAGAGGCAAGTTACAGTCATTTCCATTCTGAGAAAATTTGTTAGCAATCCTTTTGGAGAAGAGTGGGAGCAGGACCTCATGTATCCCAGGCTGGCCTGAAACTTTTCATGTAGCCAAGGATGATCCTCAACTTCTGATCCTCATGACCTTACCTCCTGTGCCCTAGGATTATAGGTGTGCACTACCACATCTAGTTTATGGTGGGCTGGATCAAACCAGGGCCTGTGTATGACAGACAAGTACTCCTCAACTGGGCTACAGTACAGTTAGAATTCTTTTCCAAGGATTTTAGAAGAAAGGCCTCATGGTAACAATCTGATACAATGCTGTTTGCAGACACACTGTTCCTGGTGAAGGCCACTGGACACTGGCTTATTTCATTACCTGAAAAACTGAGGTTGTACCTGTCACAAATTGTGTTGTGTCAACACAATGCAGTGCCCCCTCAGCCCGCACCATTTAATTCAGTTAATGTGTTAATGCTTTTGAGAACGTACCGTCCAGAAGAAACTGGCTTGAGTGACCCAGCATTTTCAAACAGTTGAGCCTTTGCTGCCACTCTGAAAAATAATTTTAAATGTATTGAGTAATATTTTAAAAACAATATTTAGAGAATTACAATATTTTCATATTTTATGAAGCCAATCAGAAAAAAAGGCATTCTGTTCAATGGGATATTTAGGATTATTTGTTTGTTTTTCAAACAAAACAAAACAGTTACGAACTGTCATCCAAAATGGAACCACAGTGGAACTGCTTTCTCTTTCAATGTGAAAGAGTCCTAGCTCACAGAGCCTGAGACTATAATAGACCTACAGCTTGCTCCCTGGGCTCTTACAGTCCTCATCTTTTTTACCTCTGAAAACCGAGGTCACAGCAGAGAGAACATGCTCTCCCACTCAGCTCCCAGCAGGAAGCGCGCTACTGGCCTCTATGAATCAGCAAGGAAGACTCACAGTTGACATGACTGGAGGAGCTGTTGTTCTTTCTGACTGCAGAGGGAGGTTATTTCCTCTGTTTGTAAGGTGGACGCTTTGCTATAATGCAAATAAGAATATAAAAAAAACTCTAAAAAATGTCTACTAAATGGATGTGCTGGTTTGCATCCTGAGAGTGAGAGTGTTTGTTGGAGAGTGGGGAGGGCAAGATGGAACTTCAGTGCTGGCTACAGAACAATGGGAGGTGCAGTTAAAGCTAAAGCTTGCCTGGTAAATTCACACACAGGAATTTGAATTCCATGAATGAGGCTCTAAATTTGCCTTTAAATAGCCTTCTTTATAATCATCCTAATTAAGTCATTAAATTATTATTAATTAAACAACTTTTTGCATGCCTGGAGAGGTCACAGGGCAACTTTTAGGAGCTGGTTCTCTCCTTCTACCAGGTTTGCCGTGGGGTGGAATTCAGGTCCTGAAGGCTTGGTGGCAAGCCCCTTATCCACTGAGCCACCTCACAGGTCCCAACCTTCAATTAGTACTCTTCACCGAACTGTAACATAATTCTAACGACCACTTCCTATCTAACCTAGAAGACACTGCCCCCCAAAAACTCCCCAGAACATTTTCTGTCTCCTAAAGCATAAAGTATATATTCTATCATCTCCCCTGACTATTCACCTAAATTTTAATTTCTTTTAATAGCTTTAACTGAGCTCTAAGAAAACAGGCTTGCAAATAGATTTCTCTAGCTGGACTTCTGGAGACTGGCAGGGATGCTGGACACACTCTGCAGTTAAAGATTCAGAAAGACAATGGTGGGTGGAACGATTCATGAGACCATTCCTATGGAGATGAGCTTAGAGAGTAAAATGCCTTTCTAAACCTTCAACAAATAATGAAAATGTCAGGAGGACCCGTATATGACAGATGAATACTGCACAGGAGACCACACATGTGAAGACATCCAGTGAGGGCTCACAGACACTGGAAATGCTCAGCAACTGCCAGGAACACCGAAGCAGAGGAAGAAGAGCTTCCTCATTGGATTTTTTCTACATTCTTTGTTTACATTGCAAATGATTTCCCCTTTCCCAGTTCCCCCACCCCATAAGTCCCATAAGCCCTCTTCCCTCCGCCCATTCCCCAATCAACCCTCTCCCACTTCTCTGTCCTAGTATTCTCCTACAATGCTGCATCAAGCCTTTCCAGGACCAGGGCCCTCTCCTTCCTTCTTCTTGGGAATGATTTGATATGTGAGTTGTGTCTTGGATGTTCAGAGCTTCTGGACTAATATCCACTTATCAGTGACTGCACTCCATGTGTGTTCTTTTGTGAATGAGTTACCTCACTTAGGATGATTTTTTTTCCAGTTCCAAGCACTTGCCTAAGAGTTTCATGAATTCATTGTTTTTAATTGCTGAGTAGTATTCCTTTGTGTAAATATACCACATTTTCTGTATCCATTCTTCCATTGAGGGACATCTGGGTTCTTTTCAGCTTCTGGCTATTATAAATAAGGCTGCTATGAACGTAGTAGAGCATGTGTCCTTATTGCATGCTGGGGAATCCTCTGGGTATATGCCCAGGAGTGGTATAGCAGAATCTTCTGGAAGTGTCATGCCCCGTTTTCTGAGGAACCACCAGACTGATTTCCAGACTAGTTGTACCACCTTGTAATCCCACCAGCAGTGGTGAGTGTTCCTCTTTTTCCACATCTTCCCCAGCACCTGCTGTCTCCTGAAATTTTAACCTTAGCCATTCTGACTGGTGTGAGGTGAAATCTCAGAGTTGTTTTGATTTGCATTTCTCTAATGACTAATGATGTTGAACATTTCTTAAGGTGCTTCTCAGGCATTCAAAATTCTTCAGGTGAAAATTCTTTGTTTAGCTCTGTACCCAATTTTTAATAGGGTTATTTGGCTCTCTGGAGTCTAACTTCTTGAGTTCTTTGTATATATTGGATATTAGCCTTCTGTAGGATGTAGGGTTGGTGAAGATCTTTTCCCAATTTGTTGGTTGCCATTTTGTCTGATTGACAGTGTCCTTTGCCTTATAGAAACTTGCTAATTTTATGAGGTCCTATTTGTCAAGTCTTGATCTTTACCTGTTTCTTCAGGCTCTCATTCATCTCTCCTTACCTATTTCTGCCCAATGTTCTACAAGCTTTATTCTCTGGGCACTGTGTTGAAAAGAAGTGCCCTCTTCTGATTGTCTTTGTGACCCTCTTTGTCTCTCAACTTGTGGAGGTAGAAAACCCTCACATGTGGGAAGAAATCATGTTGGGGGAGCTCAAAGTTTTAACAGAAAGATTCCTAGCTTTAAGTGGCATAACCACTTTTATACACACACAGACACACATATGTGCATGCACATTCTACATTAAGTCATGACTCTGAATGTAGACTAGCCTTTGAAGCAATAGCCCATGAGATTAGTGATACCCTAAGCTTACAGTAACTTTTGCATTCCTTACTGAAGTAGACAGAGTCTTACAGAAGATACCAGCTCTATAGATGAGCTATTTAACTATACAACTCCCAAATTCTTTTACTACGGACTACTACCCCTCTGTGCCATTAGGAGACACAGTGAATACAAACTCAATCTAACTTACACTGAGCCGGGCCGCTGGTAGCCATTGCTGGAGGCGGTGTCTAGCCTTAATCTCCTGCACATTTTTGGAGGCAGCTCTGGGTTTGGTGTGGCTTTGGGCGACTCTTTGGAGCCTATAGAAGTTAAGCTTTGAATGGATCCACTGTAGCTCTTGTTTCCTACAAAGAAAGCCCAAGAAAACAGGCAAGGTGCCATTAGCCAAAATAATAGCAAAAGCACAGCACAGCACATAACAAAAGACAGCATTTTCCTCAAGAAACAGGAAGGCACAGAATGTGCTTAGGGTACAGAGGTCCATCACTTAGGGAGATCAAAATCTACAGCAATTACAAGACCTCCCCCTACAAAGATGGGAAGGTGCAGGGTGGGAAATGTCACAGCACTGAGAAGTTAGAAAACCCAATTGATCTAGCATTGGAGGGGAATATAAGGACAGAGAAAAAAAGGAGGGAGGTGATTGGAGAATGGATGGAGAGAAGAAGATTTATGGGCCATATGGGGAGGGGGAATCCGGGAAAGGGGAAATCATTTGGAATGTAAACAAAGAATATAGAAAATAAAAATATTAAAAAAAAAAGAACACAGCAGGCAAGCTCAGATTTGCCCATTGACCTTGTCCCTGATTAGGCACCCTGAACGGGCCAGTCAGCCACACTGGGATGTGTCATCCAGCATGGGCTTCTGACTCGCTCACCTTCAGCTGCAGAGATGGATCTGAGAGAGGAAGAAGCAGAGGATCTTTTCAGTCCAGAGAGCCCATAGGGCCCTTTTTTGACTAGGTCTATGGGGGGAGAGACATCCCCAGGGCTGGTGACGGAGGCCACACTCTGGCAATCTGACTCCACGTCTGTTTTGGTTGCATCTTCTCTAGAACTTGATTCTGGACTAGTTGTCCAGAGACCCAGGCTTTTCTGTCCATTAGAAGATGATGGGGCTGCGATCCAGGGAATTCCTCCTGACTTCTCCCTGGGCTGACAGGAAGTAGATTTTGTGGTGCTGTTTTGTTCAGAGGAGTGGGAGGAGAGTGACTCTATGCTACCCATGGGTGTGCTGTCTGGGCTGCTGCTGTAAGAGTCACCTGAGGAGGAGACAGAAAAAAAGCAACAGTGACTAGGGGTCATTAACACGAAACAGCACCACCAAAGCCCCCGTGCAGTCTGTCTGTCACGCCTTCATGTTCATCTGACCCCAAAGGCTTGGTGAGCCTTTACCTGGCATGGTAGACTATTCCTCAGTCCTAGAGAAAGGCTTTAAAGTCTTCCTCTGATGGTGGTTAATGTGACTTTCCATACATTCTCTAGGATGATTTCTTTTATGCATCGCTGTGAGCTAACTGCCCCTTAAATGTGAATCTTTGAAGCATTTTTGGACTCACTTAAAGTTGAACAAAAATTGCCTGTGACACAGGACTCAGAAGTAAGAGAAATAGGCTCCCTTCATGACATTGTGTAGTTTTTTAAAATCAAAGGAAAAGACATATTTCTATTAGAGACCTATTTTTGCCTTCTTTTATTTTCCTGATCACAGGTGGCTTTGAGTTACCAGGCACCAGGCCTGCCATTCAAAGGCACTATTGAATTTCACCATCAAATAACAAGCTGCTCCGAGCTTAGGAGGGAAAGATGACTTTTCCTTCTCCTACAATCAGGATAGCAGCACAAGAGACTGGCCCCTGAACTGGGATAAACTCAAGGGTACAATGTTTGTCTAGTCCGCCATTTAACTAGGTTTATTGTTTATTGTTTCTAAAAGTATCAAAAGTCAGAGACATTACACCAAATCTTGTAAATATATCTAAATCAAAGTTTACTAGACAATTTCCTATTTAATATGAAGCACAGGGAAACACTGGGGGCCTGGCAGAAAAGTATCAAATGAGAATCTCCATTGTTTAATGCCTGTCGTAGGCTCAAGCAGTGGTCCACCGCACCGGGAGGCTTAGCTCAGAATAAGCTAGTGATTTCCTACCTGCTGTTGGCTTTCTTTTTATTTCCTTATGCTCTTTGGGACAGTCTGACATCCAAGAGCTGATTCTTAAGAACATAATGTGAAAGAAAGCTGGAAAACATCTTTTCAGCCTGACATCCTCTAGCTTCTTATCTGCTGCTCTGACAACAGGACAAAACCTGCCACAAGTAGCACCCAGTGTCCTTAATCACAGCCACAGAACAAGAGCAGTGAGCAAACTATTTCTTTTTCCCTTTGTAGCAATAATAAATTTGCTTGTCCAAGGAACCTTACCATGAACCAGACAGGGACTGTCTCAGTTCTAGAAGAGGGGTGCTAGGGAATAAAAGCACCCAGAAGAACACCTATTTATTCCTAATTACCAAAGAAGTGAAGTCAGAGTAAGTGGCAGAATGAGAAAAGCCCCTCCCTGCACGCTTACTGTCCGGCTCTGCCAGGCACGGCGTGTACCTCCCTCTGGGCTTCCGGGAGCCCGTGGACAGGCAGATGGCGCGGGTCCTTCGGGATCCAGATCGAGACTGAGGCTGAGGAAGAGGAATGTTTGGGTCTGGGGCAGTATGAAAAATCTGCAGAGGAGAAAAATGGACTGAGGTCAAGAAAGATGAACTATCCAGTGCATCCATACACTAGCCGCTTCAGTGACTCTGAAAAGCATCCTAGCGGTGCAGGAGAGGCATGACCTAAAAACTGTTCTTTCTTTTGTATCTACTGAATAACCTCTCTGGGCTTTTATCTTTGCTGTTCTCCTTAGCTTGTGGTGAAAATGAGATCTGATATCTTTAAGGAACCCATCAAATATGAGCAAATGTCTACACTGAGGACCTCCACTTGTTCATAACACACAGTTCTTTCCTTTTTGCTTTCATTTCAGGAAAGTATAACCAGAGGGAAGCTTGGTTCTATGTGCCTTCCCATGGAGTCTCCTTGCAGTGCAGGGGAAGGTCCTGAGATGCTGAAGGAACTGGGCTGCACCAAGACAGGGCTAGCAGTCAGAAATAGAATGAGTACAGCCTTCGGATGTGGCTATTTAACGGGACTGTGATCTTGCAACCTTATGTAATGACAAAGGACATCAGTGTGACGTCATTAGGAAGGAATGGGTTCATTCTTTTAGAACAAGCAGATCAGACATAATGGGCTGAATTTGCTAAGATTCTACCTAATCTGGCTTGCACAAGTTCTCATTTCCATAGCTACTCCAAGAACTTATAATTTTATGGGAGGCTTCAATTATCTAACACTCCGCTTTCTAAGCCTTCCCCATCCCTCATTCTGAGACAGGCTTTTGCATGTATCCCAAATGAGCTTCAAACTGAAAATCATGATTTGGATTCATATGTATGACCACGTCTGATATCATTTTTTATTAAAAATACTAGAACTACTACACAGATAAGAGTCTAATTCCAGAGCGATAAAGAGAGAAGACTAAATCACACTGAAACACAAGTAATGCTGCAGCTCCTTCCTAATCCACGCATTGAGCTGAGTACACCTCGCTAAAGCAGGCAACATTAAACAGCCACGGCTGGGCTCTGAAACACTGAAGAAAGAGTTGACAACAAGAATCAAAGTCCCCATAGAGTAATTTAAGGGACTGACAAGATGGGTGCTTTACGGAACTCTCAGATCACAAAGGGAAGCTCACAGACAATACGAGAGTGTCCCTAAGAGAGTTGGCAGTGTGAGGAGGTCCCGGCTACCTTCTCGTAGTGCTCGATCAGGATTTCCACCACTATGTTCTGAAACTTGATGTTCATCATGGCAGCCACAGTTTCTTCTTGGGCTCTCATCAGGGTTGGACCAAATATGACTCCGAGATTCGAGATGGTCATGAGATTTTGTTGGCTATGCAGTGATACTCTGAAAACAAAGAACATCAACTCTTAATGTAAAGTTTCAATAGGTATGAAATATTCTTTTTCTATCAGTATTAGTGCACAAAAATATTAAGTCATATATGCCACTAGAGGGCAGTTTCCCTGGTCAGTACTGCTTATTCCCAATGTGTATGAGTAGAAAATAGATCAAAAGGGGAGAAAGGTATTTATAAGATTAATGGCTAATTGTTTCACAGCAGGGGTCACATTGCTGTGTGGTAGAATGAGACTTATTCCCACTGGATTTGGCACCTCTTACTGAGCTTCTCTTCTCGTCTTCTCCCTAGGCTCCCTATGAAATTGACAAATGTTTAAGCACATAGAAATAATTACCTTCATCTAATAGTTCTATACTATGTATAAAAACTCATTGAGTTATCTCATGGCACAATGTGCTATGTTTAATTATGTCAACTGAAAATTTAATGGGGGTCTGGCAAGATGGTTCAGAGGGTAAAACATTTCTGATATGCAAACTTGATGACCTGAGTTAGATACCTGGGCCCCAGGATGGATGGAGAGAAGGGATTCTGGAATGGTCTTCTTTGACTGCACAGGTGCATCATGCATGCCCACGCCATCCCCCATCGTAATACAAATATGTATTTTTAATGATATAAAGAAAAATCACAGGATAACACTAGACAAATAAAAGCTAATAACTATAAAGGCAAAATTACTGAAGGATTATGTCATAGTTTTTTTTTTCCTGAATTAGATGCAATTTCCCTAGAGAAACATTAGACTCTTTGGTACTTCTGCATTGTACTTCTAGTATACCAACAATTAAGAGTAGATGAGCTGACACTATATTTTGATTCAAAGAAATTTCTTAAGAGTAGTTCTTAATAAGCTTTATATACTCGTTTTGCTTTATTTGAAAATTCTGGGGATTGAATTCAGAAGAATCCAGGCCTGGTGACACAAACCCGGTATTCTGGGCACTCAGGAGCATCAGACAAGCAAATGTGAGGTTCAAGCTCTCCCACGGAGTTATGCCACCAGCTCTAACCAAAGCAATTCATCACTACAGTGAGTCATCCCATCATACAAATAAAAAGTCATCTACCATTTATCTATCTATTCATCCATCTATCTACTTATTCATCTATCATTCATCTGTCTGTATCTATCCATCCATAGATACAGACATGTAGATGCATCTATCTATCCACCCATCTACCCATCCACCCATCCATCCATCCATCCATCCATCCACCCATCCATCCATCCATCCATCCACCCATCCATCCATCCATCCATCCATCCACCCATCTACCCATCCATCCATCCATCCATCCATCCATCCATCCATCCATCCATCCATCCATCCACCCACCCATCCATCTATCCATCCACCCATCCACCCATCCATCCATCTATGTATCTATCTATCTATCTATCTATCTATCTATCTATCCATCTATCACATCTATCATCCATCCATTTGTCTATTCATTCATCTATCTATCATTTATCTATCATCCATCCAACTATTATCATCTATCATCTACCTATGTCTATCTATCTATCTATCTATCTATCTATCTATCTATCTATCTATCTCTATTATCATCTGTCTATCATCAATCTATATCTCTTTACCTATATATCTATCAACTATGTATCATCTATTTATCATCTATCTATATTTGTCTATCATCCACTTGCCCATCATCTCAGTTACATATCTGCCTTCTTACTTACCTGATAATAAGTGAAATAAAATCTTCATGAAAAATTGTGAACCCCAAGGAATAATCTTCAGAGTCAGTATGACCTGTGGCACTTGTGGACCTTAGTCACATCTAGCACTGGCCTTTGAACTCACTATTCTTACACATTTAAAAGAACTAGCAATATTATAAAGTAACATACATTCCTTCACACATTTCCAAGTTGACATGAAATGTTTTATCACTAGTTTAATTGTCACAGTGCACCCGATTATCTGCATATTGAAGACATACATATTGACACATAGACAAACACATATCTTAAAAAACAAACTGCACACCATTTTCTAAAGCTCACTCAAGGAAATCCATTTACAATAGCAATCACATAACAGCATCATTTACTTCAAAACAGACATGAACAAGCTTATCTTAATAAGACTATCAAGTCATTAAATGAACATTGTGAGCCGCAGAATTACTTGAGAAGGTGTTTTATCAAGATGTCCAGCATCTCTCTGTTTTTCTCCGGCAATTTGTGCACCAGTGCATGAACGGCCTCCACCCTGTAGTTTTGGTCGTCTGACTCTGTTATGTAAAAAGGGTTACAGATGTAATTGTGTTCAAACCTGTGATATAAACATTAGTCATGTGAACATCACACCCAAACATACCATTCATGCCCTTAAAGCATTTCTTCACGTGTTGCTATTTACACATCTTTTTTTTTTCCAAGACAGGGTTTCTCTGTGTAGCCCTGGCTGTCCTGGAACTCACTCTGTAGTCCAGGCTGGCCTCGAACTCAGAAATCTGCCTTCCTCTGCCTCCCAGCTATTAACACATCTTTTAGGCTTGTGAGTGAGCTTGTGCATGGTTGTAATGTTAGGAAGTAGAAAAACCAAGCTGCACTGTTTTATAGCTTATTCCTCATCACTAAACTATATTGTCCTGGCCTAAGGCATTGCCTGCTTGAGTTTAACAATAAGACCTTCATAAACATAATACATAGGTGAATACATGTATGTGTGTGGATAGGAATTATAGATACTGGTATAGACTGCCCAGTGTGTTAGTTGATACAATTTACATTCCTATATAGAAACATGCTAGAGCTCTAACCCTGTGTGACCAGCGGGAGCCAGAGTGCCTCTCTTCAGTTCATAGTCAAAGGAAAAGTTCAGTGTGACTAGGATTGTTTGAATGAAAATGGCTCAACCAGTTCACAGGGAGAGGTGCAATTAGGAGAGACAGCCTTGTTGGAGTAGGCGTGGTCTTATTGGAGGAAGTATGTCATTAGGGTGGGCTTTGAGGTGTCACATGCCCAAGCCTACATGCTACCATGCTTCCTGACAAGATGGCAATAAACAAAGTCTGAACTGTAAGCCAGCCCTACCTAAATGTTGTCCTTTATAACACTTGCCATGGTCACAGTGCCTTTTCACAGCAGAAGAAAGTGACACTCCTGAAGTGTGCACATTATGTAAACAGAAGACAGTGAACTCACAGTAACACTAGGACATCTGAAACTTGAGAAATCATCTCAGCAAGCCCTGTGGTGCCAGACTAAGGCCTGGGTGCCTGTAACACTTCTGAAGGAGCTGACATCCCTCATTGCCAGTGACAAGCTTGGGCACAAATGCCCAGCCTTTCAAGAGCTTTCTCAAATTCTTTATGTTATATTACCATGTCACCTAGAGACAACTATGTGGAAACAGGAGAAAAGCACCCAGGTCAAGCTAATTCTGAGGACTCTGTAAGGGGGTAGAACGGAGATGCCAAGACTCTGACATACCTGCTACATATATGAAGGTAAGAACATTTAGAATCAAGGCCAGAGTATGCAAAGGTACCCAAGAAAATATGACTGCATAGGTAAAGAGAATGGACCATAAACGCAATGAGCAGAGATTCCCTCACGGAGTGAGGACGGGCAACTGCAACCTTACCCTTTAAGGTCTGGAAGGAGGAAAACGGCCCCAAGTTCAAGGCTGGGAATGGCTACCACCCTAGACTGCTATACTTTGAGACCCTATCTCAAAAAAAGCAATGAAATCCCACTTACCAACTAAATCAACCAATCCAACAACCAAATAAAAGTACTAACAGAAAAATATCACTACCCAACCTCACACATCCTTGATGCAGCTGAGCCTCTCTCCCAGTGAGTTCTGAATATTCCTAGGATTTTTCAGTAATGTTTTCCTTTTTTACTGAAATTTAGTACAAGAAACTTGACTCTGACTAGTCTAAAATCCATTCAGCAATTGACTTAACACTAAACAAACCTTTGCCTAAGGACTCATTTGCCTAAACATATATTTTAAATATCAGGTTTCTAGATAATTTTTTTCCAAAAATGAAAGTGAAGAAAACTTCCCACCAAAAACTTGTATCAACACAGTGGCTCAAATATCACAAAGTAAAATTCCTGGATTAAGAGTCTAGAACCAAAAAGAATGACAACAGTGCCTAGTTTATAGCCCTGACTGCTACCATATACTAGTGTCTTAGAGAAGTCGTTTATCTACTCTAGGTCCTGACTGGCTCAACAAAATGAAATCATACTTCTTGGGCCCTAGTCGTTTGGCAAAGCTGCATTCATATGAAGACAATGTTGAGTGGAGAACATTCAGGAGAAACCTTAGAAAGATGTTATGCTGGCATATGGCCAGCCATGATTGGTGAACTTAAATTCAAGTAACCTGTGTTACCTGACACTTTTACTGGCAGACAGCACTTCTGTGACATTTCAAAGCATGGTGGAAATGAAGGCAACTGTTTGGAGGATTTGTTTGTGTTTTTGTTTTTCTTGACTGTGAAGAATGAAGAATACTCTTAAACTACAGTTACACTTCATACACTTCTAAGAACGAAATGGCACCTCAGCATTACAGGAGTAGGTCACTATAATTCACATTGTGATGATCAATCAGATGCCAAGCTAGCAGTCTGGTCCCAATAACTGTAAAGTATGTATTACTAACTCTTTAGGTTACATGCTTACTGTCTTTGAGGTCCCAATGCCTGATTTTCCAATTAATTGCACTAATGTAACACTATGGCCCCCGCAGTGACATAAATAAATGACAAAAATCTGGGAATATAGCAAGTAATTTGGGGGGAAGGGAATTTATACAAGATTTTGTATATGCTCATAATGTTTGAGCTGTTTCTTCAGTCTTAGGAATACAATCTGTAAGTGTAAATACTGACATTACTTCCTTCATACACTTGTGAACATGCTTATAACCACAAAGCTGCTCTCATGGTGATGGAGAAGTGGTTCAATGTTTATGGACACTCACTGCTCTTGCAAAGGACCTGCATTTAGTTACTAGTACCCATATCAGAAAACTCAGAACTGCCTGTATCTTCAGTCCCAAAGGATCCAATGCCCTCTGAACTTCAAGGGCATATACATGATACATATAAATTCATCCCACATAAATAAAATTAATATAATTTAATTTTTTTCTGTCAGCAGGGTGGTGGTGGTACATGTCTTTAATCCCAGCACTTGAGGGGCAGAGGCAGGTGAATCTCTGAGTTCTGAATTGGAGGCCAGCTGGTCTATAGAGATTTCCAGGAAAGCTAAGGGTGCACAAAGAAACCCTGTCTCAAAAAGCCAAAAAAAAATTTTTTCCTGCCATAGAAAAATGTTTTTGTCACTCAAATAAGAAATCAGAATTCTGTTCAGCCTTTCAAATCACATAAGACTGTCACCTCAATAACAACAGGTGTTGGGAGAGTGCATGGTCTGTCTTCTTAAAGGACAAAATATTTAGTTTACCGTGTAATTTTTGTTGACTATAATATGCCACATTGGCAACATTTTTTAAACGGAATATGAAAAAATGTTGAGGAGGTTTCAAATGTGTGTGTAATAGGCACTAAAGTTGTATGCTTCAGGAGCTAGCATACTTACTGACAGCCATGATGAAATCCTTGTGCAATTTGTAAGTCATCAGTGGCTCTGCAAGGCACCTACAACAGACAAGCGAAGAACAGTTAGAACTGTAGGAACCTTGGTCTCCCTACATGTCCAGGTCTTCTTTAAAAACTCTGTGATTGTTTTTAGCCAATCAAAGACAATTCAATGACGGACAAAAATAACTAGCTGCTTAGGTAGCATGAGAAAGTCCTAGAACGGGGCTCCAGACAGTGCTAAACTGCAGAGCTCAGACAGTGATGGCCTTGGACACTCTTACAGCAACTGTGTATAAAGGAATGCTACACTGAGCATGTAGGTCTGATGGTGGGTGCTGGCGTAGCATGCACAACACCCTGTGCGGGTCCCTAGTACAATGTAACACAGGTATGGCAGTGTCCACCTGCAATCCTACCGCTGTTAACATAGAGACAGGTGGATCATAAGCTCACGGTCATTCTCAGACATGTGGCAAGTGGAAGGGCAGAAAGACCCTGTCTCAAAACCAAAACCAACCAATCAGAAACAAAACAACAAAAAGATAGGGCTATAACTTTAGAAAGACTCATTTCAATATATTTAAAAACACACACACAAAGCCTGACATATTTAAGGAAATAAAAAGACTAACTCAGGATGCACAAAATACTGCAGCTTTTGAAATTACTGTTGGAAAAAACATTACAAGTTCCTGAATGTGTAAATGCCACTTATGCTGCTTCGCCTTAGAAAGGCTTCAGCCTGGGAGTGAAGCCCGTGCACACGGATTCCATGTAATCACATAGTTTCTTTCGAAGGAAGAGGAGAGTGCTCATGGCCAGAATCCCCAGTACTAAACCTTCCTCACCTGAGGTAGTTTTTCAGCCCACTTGTTATAGTCTTATTGTCCCACAGCTCAACATCAATGTCCATATCAGGAGGGGACTTGGGAGCTGGAAAGAATAAAATTGGAAATGTTTAAATTGCAATTCAAAATATTGCCTGTGCCATGACAAGAATGCATACCAACTCAAGTGGGTTGAAGGAAGAGAGATTCAGTTCTTTGGACTCTAGTAGAGTTCAGTACTATACTCCAGTAGAGTTCACTACTGGAAAGATGCCTTTATAATCTGATTGGAAAGTCACTCTGTTTCTTACACTCAAAGATACCATATAGCATTATTTTCTTTTGAAATAATGTTAGCATTAGTTTCTTGATAATGGTTGACAGGATGGGGGCATGCTTCTAAGTGCTTAGCATGGGCCAGCATTAACTCAGTTCTTACATATCTGAAGAAACAGGGAGTATCACCCTCAACTTAAAAATGGAGAAGACAGAGACACATAGAAGTTAAGCAAGATAGCAGAAAGCTTTTAAATGGTGGATCTGGGATTCTAAGCCAGCAAACAGTCTAGAACTATAAAGGGCACCCGTATGCCCATGCATATTCCTGTACCACTAGCTAACAAAGGACACGTGAAAGATCAACCTCACAAAAAATGGCATCTATTATAGCACAACATTTAAATGTGAATAAAAGAACTAATGTTTGAGCAGACTGGTAAAATGTGGGTCCTGGGTTCAAGTGGCAGCTCTCCCATATTCCAGTGCAATCTTTCAAAAGTTAACTTTCAGTATGAAGTAAGAATTAACAAAGATAAGAAACCAGAAAGACCTGAGTTGGATTATCTGTACAAATATCAAAAAAAAAATGGCACCCCTGTTTTCTCTAAAACTTACAAAATGTGGTGTTCATGAGTTTCTGGACCTTGGAGTTCACTCCTCCTATTCGGTACAGGCCCAAGATAGTGATGCCTAGTGGGAAGAAATTTACAAGAGAATGAGTTAAGGTATATCTCAAGCACAGAGCCTACAACCCCAGACAGATGTGCCCATGCAGAATCTGAAAGACACTTCTTCAGTTTGGCTGTGGATTCTTAGCCATCCTACCCTGAAAGCACCCATCCAGCACAGACATCTGAAAGCAGACACTCAACAGTGATTTATGTCTTTTGAGATCTTCAAAGTCCTGAAGTAAAGCTTTCTATTCATCACTCTTTGAACATAAAGATGCTTCAAAATAAAAGAAGACCAATATTGCCCATCTACTTCTTCTGTATTAAAGCATCCTCTGCATTCAATGGTCCCATGTCATGTACAAATTTATTCAAAGGCAGGGGAGCAGATTGATAGAAACCAAGGATTCTACTTCACCCCTTAAACAGTGTACATGTAGAAAACTGTGAATGCACAACAGGACTTTTGCTTTAAACAAGTGTTTCAGGAAGTAAAAGTATGTAGCTGTTTTCTGAAGGCAGCTTTATGAGGTAATGATTTATTCCCAGAGGGAAAGCTGAAAGACAGGAAGAATGAATGAAATGGTCTCTCAAGTCACTGAGAATGTAAGACAGATAGACAATGGATACAGCCTTCCTAAGATCTGACCTCTAGTACTTGAAAAACCTGAAAAAGCTTGCAGTGATAGATAGTATTTTGCCCTTCAGCAAGAAGTAGACATGGTGACAAGTTTGACAAAGCTATGAGAGAAATAGTAAAGGGACTGGAGAGAGGCCTCAGTGGTTAAGAGTATTGCTTATTCTTATAGGAGCCAGGTTCATTTCCCTGCACCCACAAAATGGCTTACATCCATCTATAACTCCAGTTTCAGGGGATCTGATGTCCTCTTTTTGCCTCTTCAGACACCAGGATTTCAGACAGTACACATAAATACATTCAGGTACTCACATATAAAATAAGTTAATCTTAAAAAGAAAGCATATAATTCAATTGAAAATATAACTAGCTTTATATTCACCCAGTTTAAATCTGTAGCATTCTCAATATTATTTTCCTGTTCATGCCCCAAAGCTGACTACCATTTCTAACTGAGGGGTTTGGGTGGGAAAGGAAGACATACATACAAGGATAACCATGCACCTATCCCCAAACTCACCTCTTGTTTCTACAGCTTGAATGCATTTTCTCACAAAGTTGAAACCTGCTTCGTTTAAGTACACTGCAAGTGAGACACAGACTAATTAAGATCTGAGGTGGAGTTTGCCTTCCCCACTCCAGCTGGCTCTGCTCTGTGTCCTCAAGGTTTACCACCATGGTGGTTGCTACTGCATTCACCAGATCCCTTAATTCACCAGGGAGCTTCACATTCCCTTCATGAAGCTGAACAGTAGGAAGCACAGACCCTCCTGAGAGCCTCAAGAAGCACAGGAGAGTGTTGAGGCTCCCCACATCCTCAGAAGAGTGACAGGTGAGGGGAAGGCCTTTCAGGTACTCATTCTTCCCCATGAGGCCACTACAACCGCATGAGGCCCTTAGCATAATTCATCAGGTTGCTGAAAACTGGGGTGCTCTTTCCACTTAGGGTCTGGGTTTCAAGCTCACTTCTCTTTTAAGCTATGCTTTACTCTCAGCGTAACTCAGATGTGCTCAGCCCTCGTGCAGAACTCATGAGCCCACATGCAGAACTGAGTCCATGTCCAGGACCTCCCCTACCCTAGTCCTGAAGTAGAAAAGAGTAAATAATGTTCACTCTGTGCTAGACCTTCTTTAAATCAGGCGCAGGGTTAGCTAGATGGTTCCATGGGCAGAAGCACTTGCTGCCCTTCATCATGACCAGAATTTGATCCCTGAGACCCATAAGGAAGAAGCAGGGACTCAACTCTTGCAAACTGTCCCCTGAGCTCCACACAAGAGCCACTACAGTATGTGTCCACCAACTACAGCCATCACTCAATACTAATCATGGAACAAATGAATAAGATGGGAAGGCAAACCTAAACTAGATTTTTGTTCATTGCCTTTGACTGTTTGTACTTTGCCTCAAAGAGCTGGCTCATGGAGCTAAGATGGCAGCCAGCACTGAGTATAGCCAGCCAATCCCGCAGGCTCGTCCAAGCCCGGGGACAATGCAGTGTGTCTTGGAGCATGCCTACTGGCGTTTGCAAATGAGAACCTTCACCTATGAGATGCAAAGAGTGGCAATGGGTAGACACACTTGTCATCCCAACACTGCAGAGGAGGATGGAGGATGCAGAGGTTATGGTCAGCTGGGGCTACACAGTGAGACTGAGGTAAACTCAAAACCAACAGTGACAACAAGAGACAGCAGAAACGAAAGGGTCCTTCGAGGGAAGGGGATGGAAATCAGAATATGTACTCAAAACCAGATGAGAAAGGAAGACGATGTGTACTCTTCCAATTAAAACTCATGTCACTAGGAGCTGGGGAGACAACTCAGTAGATAAGTGGTTGCCATATAAGCATGATAACTAGAGTTCAGATACCCAGCAGGCCACAAAAATACAAAAAAATTAAATAAAAGAAGAACAACAAATACTCTCCTGGATGGACATGGTGGTCAGCCATAATTCCAAACCAAGAAAGCAGAGACAGAGTTCCCAGCTAAGCTGGCTAGTGAGACTGGCCTGGGGTGAGCCTGAGAGACCTCCACTCAGGGAATAATGTGGAGGAACAATGGAAGATGAGTCCAGACATCAGCCTTCGGCCTCCCCTTTGGCACACATTTGCACACACATAAGCTTGTACACATGCATAAACACAAACAAATATACATATAAACACGAACACAGAGAGACATACAAAAGCATTCAGACACGTGCTCATACACAACACATAATGAAAATGCCAAGACAGAGAATAAAATGTTTGCTAGTAGACATGGTTTTAATCTCTTTTACAAATTAAGTATAAAAATCTCTTGCTTATAGGACTGCTAAAGGATGAATTAAAGTAGCATTTAGAAAGTTACAAAAATGGTGTTTTAAGTAAAGTAGGTGATGTGGGGTGTTGGCTCTGTGCTCATGCCTGTTGCTGATTCTGACTTCGGTATGATGCCAACATATCTATATCTATATCTATAAATATATAGATATAGATATATAGATAGATATATAGATAGATATAGATTAGATATAGATATAGATATAGATATATAGATATAGATAGATATAGATGCTGTATGAGACAGGCCTTTCTTATTTGGGTATGTCCAAAACAACTATGGCTTGAGGTAGTGTCATTGTTTAAGAAGGCATGCCGTATTACTTAAAAACAAAACAAAGAAGCAATCGACAAAGAGCATATTGGGCCCAGAGAAAAGCTTTGTTTCTTTAAATAGACACAGCTCATGCATTTAGTGGGGGAAGCATTGGGAGCTCAGGAGGCCCCTGAAAAAATTAAGAAATGTTCCTTCCGGTTTATTATACTTCAAAATAATCACAACGATGGAACACAGCATGTCACGGAACTGAACAGACTGTGCACACTGTAGCTGTTATTTACATATATTTGCTGCTTTGTCCTTCATACCATAAGACTATATTTCTTAGAATATTGAAGACTAGTTATCATTATAGGATCGATGCTATCCAATAGGATGGAATGAAAGTGATCCTGTGTCACTTTCCAGCCGCCCAAGGTTATTGCGATTGACATAGATCAGCCTGATACAGTGACTCTCTGAACTCACTGAGGCCCTGTGTGGACAGGCACTATGAACCCGATCAGAACGTTTGCTGCTACAAGCCTCTGAGATCTCCCAATCAGTGATCAGCTGTCACCACAGCCTGGCCTGGCCTCTGAGATCTACCAATCAGTGATCAGCTGTCACCACAGCCTGGCCTCGCCTCTGAGATCTACCAATCAGTGATCAGCTGTCACCGCAGCCTGGCCTCGCCTCTGAGATCTCCCAATCAGTGATCAGCTGTCACCACAGCCTGGCCTCGCCTCTGAGATCTCCCAATCAGTGATCAGCTGTCATCACAGCCTGGCCTCTCCTTCTCTCATTTAATTATGTGTAACTTAAACAATTTTTGCTGTGACAACACAGACTCAAGGAAATAAATCCAAGCTAACAAAATTCATATTCTGAAGGAGAACTATATGCCCCCTTTGTATCACCTCGTGTCAGTTCACAGCATTCTCTGCTATGCTGGGGAAAAAGGGTGTGTGGTTAACATAGTTTGTCTCTAGTTGACTTGCAAAATACAGTCTTGTGAAGTGTCAAATTTTAGACATTTTTTGTGATGCAGAATGACCAGTATTCTAAAGCCATGAGAGGGTTATTAAATTGCTTCCATTAGTGCTAAGAAAAATTCAACTAAAGATGTTGTTGCTTTTAATGGCTGAAAAATAGAAACCACTTACTCTTAATTTCAGAAAAGACAGACATGGAAAGTTTCATTAGTAAGGTATATGACACCATTAAAAGGGGTGTGCTTGAGCTGGGGAGATGGCATGAGTAAAGTTCTTGCTTTGCAAGCTTGAAGTTTAAATCCTAGGAACCTACATAAAGTTAGATTTAGCACTCAGAGAGTAAGATGGAAGCCACTTTAAAGAGATTCCTCTGGGAGCCCAGGGCTGGGCAGCCTGGTGTGCTCAGCTGCAAACAGGAGGCCTTGTCTCTATTAAAGGAGATGGTGAGAACTTACAGTGAGGTTGTTCTCTGACCTACACACAATGCTGTGGCAAGGGGGTCCCCACACGTAACACACATGCACAGAGATAGTGTTTCTCTTAGTTCTTCTATGGCAGAAGACAAAGTCTTCTACATGGCAGAAATGTGGAGTTCTGGGTAGGGGCTATGTCTGCTTCAGAACAGGTGACCAAGAAGAGCAACCAAATGCTGTTCTTTTGGTCCCCCTTCTCCATATCTGAGTCTGAGCAAACTTCTTCAGTGGTTTCCTCAAGGAGTAATGTGGACCAGCTAACACTCCGTGAACTCTCCAGAGACTGCCCTGTGCCCCACCCCTACTTCTCCCTGTTTTGGAGAAGACCAGAAGAGCATGCAGAGTCCACCTGCCACCAAATTCCCAGACACTGAAATCCTATAGTACTAATGTCATCTGGCCTAAAGACAGACTACTTAATAAAGTTAAGTTGCTCAATCAAAAGTTAAGTGTAAGCATTTTTTCCCCATTGGAAACTGTGCAGGGACAAAGCTTTTATTAAAATCCAACTGAAGTTTCCAAAGAGGCTGTTTAGCATCACAAAAGCTATGAACTCAACAGAGTTCCAGCAGCAGTGAGGACAAGAACTGCTTTCTGCAGCTAAGGAGGCAAAAGTCCTTGTTCTTTCAATTTGCTCCTGACCCAAACCCAGCTCTCCCCTCCCGTGTGACCCCAGTGGTCTCACCGCACCTCCCCAGGGCTGCCAGGAAAACACAATACTTGTCTTTAATCTCCCCCTCACATTTCTAATCTGGCATTTCTGATGAAAACATACAGATATCTAACATCATGCCATATGTATTTTTAGAGGGAAAAAAGAGACAAGAACAAATTTATCTTGAGATGCCCTCAGAACCTTTCTCTTCTTCCCAAAAGATGAAGAGCTGGTTCTCTACACCCATCAGACACATGCAATATGTGTAAGCTAGAACTCCCTTCAAGGGGAGTAAAACTGCATTTGACCTTTGAACCTACAGAGCTTTGTCCCCGTGGGAGGGTGAAATGATGGCCCAAGCTACTTAAGACACCTGGGAAACCCCAGTGATAAACTAGCCCAGCAGTGTAAAGCTCAGGAGGGAGACTGTTCACAGACAGATGGCAACGACTGAGAACATGAAAAGAAGCTTAAAGCCTGTTTCACACTAGGAAGACCACACCCCAAGGCCCACAGAAGAAAGTTATCCAGGCAAGGGTTAAATGTTATAGCTGTTCAGAAACTTTAAGAGTGAGTATATACCCCACACAAACATCCTCTGAAATGCAGATATCCCTGTTATCCGCCCAGGGATAAAGCAGGTGCACAACAGGGACACTCCATTTAGAGCCGGGGTGAAGGACTTGCTAAACCCACACACAAAATTTGCCACTTGAGAAGAGACAGGCTTAAGGTGGCAGCAGAGAAAATCTGTGACACACCGATTGTCTTTTCCTTTGCTAAGGACTAAGATGGAGATGTTGAACTAGGACTACTAGCCAAGAAAGATGATTTTGTTTTCCTGAAAAATGAATTCAGATGGCAAAATTATGACTTTTCCTAGTGAAGTTCTATTCTGGTGGACAGCATCTGCTTAACACTGACGATAACTACTCCCCCAAACCAAAATAATTAACCATGTCTTGTAATCTCCAGAAGAATACATTATGCATCATAACCAAATAGACATAGATTCAATATCCTGGCCAGTTCTTTGTGGGGTTCTTGTTTGTTTCTCACAGGGAGGTTTCCCTGAGAATCAGCAAACTTTCCTTTTCTAAAGAGTTACACAGCTTTATGTATAGCATGGAGAGCAAGTACAGAGTCACACGGGACTGCACAGCAAGGGCGCCCTTCCTGCTCAGACTGTAGAGTGCTTTTGACGGCACCAGCACACCAGACTCCTTCCTGCTCTACGGCAGGTCTCTCCACACTCGGAACACAACCTTGCTGAGAACCCTCCGCTGTCCTTACTGTTGTTTTTTTATGATACTCTGTGGGACTAGGAGTTGAGGGTTTCCCCTTGGGTTACGTTTGAGGGAATGGAGCAAGCTGAGGGGAGATACCAGCAAGGATCACGTTCAGAACTCACATGCTCTCTCTGTGGCTGCCTTTCTCATTTTTCTGTCAGGAAATGAGACTGCATTGATTTATGGTTTACTCTTCAGGGCAAGTCAGAATGTAGAAAACCTTGTTTCTCATTAAAAGTTTCTGTTTCTTTAAAAGTCTTAGACCAAAAACTATAAAGTGTTCATGAAAAAGTTCTAAAGGAAGGGGAAGGACTTACTTTCTTCTTTCTTGCTAATTATGGCAGGCAGCGTATAAATCTAGAGAAGAAAGCACATCAGTTAGTTACTGCCGTCAACGGCCATGCGGAAGAGGCCGGGTGATGCTCACATTAAAACACAACCCCCGGGACTCGACTCGCAGCCGGCCAGCTGATTCCAGGGTGCCGCCGCTCGCTCAGCTTAGCTACTGATGACAGATACATCCTTGCCGGTATAGCCTGGGCTACGTTCTGTCCTTCTCCATCTGACTTGGGCATTTCACTCTCTTTCCCAACCCATGCTTCCAGCACCTTCTTTTGGAAGTGTCTCTTATTGTGGAACTCATCTGACTTTGCTCCTTCCTCAAATTTCTTTCATGTGGGCACAGTCTTGTTGACACTGCTGAGGTCACAAACCACTCTTGCATCTGCTCTAGATCAGGACTTCTTAGCCATTCGTGTGAAAAGTTTTTTTTTTTTTAATTTAAAACCTACTACTGATCGAAATTTTTGATTTTTGATTGACTGACATTGTGTAAACAAAACAACACAGTACAAAAGGAAAATAATCAACCCAGAGCCAGATCTTTTTACTATTTTAGTTGGGTAGGCTTGAAATCACATCATTGTGTGCTTAGTGTCTGGACTCTAAACTTTGCAGTCTAAAGTGTACTCCCAGTACCTGTCACATCAGTCTGTGACCTAGGAACAGGGTTGGAGGGAGGGACTCAGAGTCCGCAGAACAAGCTGCCTAGTGCCTTTGCTCAGGCCGTAGCTTGGACCGTTCTTGGTCTCTGCCATGAGTGGCATCTTCTCTAGTGATGGAGCGATAGCTGTTTATCCTGTGTGTTCTCACTCTAGGACCTGAGGACAGTGCTGAGTAAGGAAGCAAAGAGAGCTCCTCTCTTCCCTGCATAAACCTCCCTGATGTTTGTGAGTAAACGGCCACCCAGACATCGAAACGACTATTACAGACAAAATGTCCAGCACATGGGCATGCGTCCTACCACAGCTCTGGTAAACTGATGTTCTTTAAAGAGAGGCCTAGATCACAGGATGACTCCACACATATTCTAAATAGTAACTTAATAAAATGAGGCAAGACATGCAACCAAATTCATGATTATAAATGTTTTAAAGTAATTTTAGAGTTGTACGCTGGTGTTGGAAACAGGGAGATTTCCCTGTAGGAGTTACATGCTGATGACTGAGCGGGCACTAGGGAAGCAGGACAGGCTTTCTCTTCTTTGTTACTTCAATGCTTCCAGTTTATATTATATACACATTAAAAGGCTACTTTGTAAGCTTTAGAGTGAAACACAAATTAGACATGGCATCCCACTCTTACCGGTTCTTTCCCGTCCATGGCCTCCAGCCAGAGTTTCCGGTTAGCTTCAGAGAATGCCTGTAGCGTAATGATGCCATGCCTATCAATAGACAGACACTACATGTGAAATTCATTCTACTGTGCCTTTTAGCGTTTGTTAATTTTCAAGTCTTTTAATTAATTATAAAGTCATAATTTGGAAAGAAAAAAGATCAAAAGCAATGAAGAAAAAGGGAAATAGAAAAGTGGAAGGTTTATTCTACAGCCCTTTTCTGGAAAAGTCATGCATGACACACACACATGACACTCACACATGACACTCACAAATGACAGACACTCACACATGACACATATGACACATACACATATATGC